>NC_050071.1:1524847-1707347 GCF_009764565.3 Dermochelys coriacea | reverse complement strand
GTTTGTGAGGAGCAGGTCAAGAAGAGCTCTGCCCCAAGTTGGTTCGTCTAGCACTTGCACCAGGAAATTGTCCCTTACAGTTTTGTTTTGTTCATTTTCTCCATACTGTTGTGGGTGCGAAGGACACCTTATTCTCCCCCCCTCGTGCTCCTTCCCAATAAAAATCTCACACGTACCCCCAAGAATAAAAATCTGTACGTCTGTTACAACCAAAGATCTTGGTTTCAAAGTAGATCTTTGCAGTGATGTTAAGATAGACGCAGGAAGCAGTCCTGTTGAAAGTCTCTGGGTAAGGATAAAAGGGGTAAAAAAAACCAAGGGTGATGTCGTGGTAGGTGTCTACTATAGACCACCTAACCAGCAAGAAAAGATGAATGAAGCTTTTTTTAAAAAACTAGTAAAATCATCCGTAACACAGGTCTTGGCAGTGGTGGGGGACTTCAACTACCCAAACATCTGTTGAGAAAATAATATAGCAGGGCACAGATTATCCAACAAGTTCTTGGAATACATTGGAGACAACATTTTTTTTTTTTTTTTTTTAAATAGAAGATGGAGAAAGTGAGTAGGGGAGAGGCTAGTCTAGATTTTATTGTGATAAATAGAGGGAAACTAATTGAGAATTTGAAGGTGGAAGGCAGCTTGCATGAAAGTGATTATGAAATGACAGAGTTCATGATTCTAAGGAATGGTAGGAGGGAAAAGAGCAGAATAAAGATAATGGACTTTAAGAAGGCAGACTTTAGCAAACTCAGAGAATTGATACATAAGAACCTATGGGAAGCAAGTCTGAGAGAGAAAGAGTTCAGGCGAGTTGGCAGTTTTTTAAAGAGACGTTAGTAAGAGCTCAAGAGCGAAGTGTATCAATGCATCGGGAAAAATAGGAGGTGTGGTAAGAGACCCCCCGGCTTAAATGGAGATGTTCAATGACCTGAAACTCAAAAAAGGGTCATACAAGAAGTGGAAACTAGGTCAAATTACTTCCCAAAGAGTGAATATAAAATAAACACAACTATGTAGGGACAAAATTAGAAAGGCCAAGGCAAAAAACAAGATTAAACTAGCTAGGGGCATAAAGGGCAACAAGATAACATTTTTACAAATACATTAGAAGCAAGAGGAAGACCAAGGCTTTTGATACTGTCTCACATGATCTCCTCATAAACAAATTAGAGAAATATAACCCAGACGAACGTACTATAAAGTGGGATCACAACTGGTTGGAAAACCATACTCGAGACTAGTTATCAATGGTTTGCAATTAAGCTGGAAGGAGACATTGAATGAGGTCCAGCAGGGATCTGTCCTGGATCTGATGGTTGGTTTCTTCATAAATGATTTGGATAATGGCATAGAAAGTACACTTACAAAGTTTGCAGACAAAAGTATGAACGCAAAGCACAATGCTTCTGAAGGGCTAATTAATTGCACAAATACAAAATGGGAAACAACTGCTTAGGAAGGAGTACTGCAGAAAAGGACCTGGGGGGTTATAGTTGATCACAAACTAAATATGAGTCATCAATGTAATACTGTTGCAAAAAGAATGAACATCATTCTGGGGTGTATTAGCAGGAGTGTTGTAAGCAAGATCTGAGAAGTAATTCTTCTGCTCTACTCCACATTAGTAAGCCCTCAACCAAAGTAGTTGTGTCAAGTTCTGGGTACCACACTTTGGGAAACTGTGTGGACAAACTGGAGAAAGGCTAGAGGAGAGCAAAAAATATTATTAAAGGTCTAGAAAACAGTGACATACAAGGAAAGACTGAAAAAAAATTGGAGTTTAGTCTGGAGAAGAGAGGACTGAGTGGAGAAACAAGTATGTAAAAGGTTTTTGTAAAGAGGAGAATGATAAAAGATCTTCCTTAACCCCTGAGGACAGGACAAGAAATAATGTGCTTAAATTTGCAGCAAGGGAGGTTTAGGTTGGACACTAGGAAAAACTTCCTATTATAAGGATAGTTAAGCACTAGAATAAATTGCTCAGGGAGGTTGTAGAGTCTGTCATTGGAGGTTTTTTAGAACAGGGGTGGGCAAACTACAGCCCGTAGGATTGCTACCCCCGTGGTGCCTTGGGCTCCATGCCGCTCCCGGAAGTGGCTGGCACCAGGTCTGGGGGGGAGGGGGTTAGAGGGCTCCCCATGCTGCCCTTGCCTGCAGGCACCGCCCTCCGCAGCTCCCATTGGCCCTACATTCATGGCCCTGCATGCAATTTCCCCACCCATGATGTGGCCCTCAAGCCAAAAAGTTTGCCCACCCCTGGGTTAGAACAAATACTTGTCAGGGATGGTATAGAAGATAATACTTAGTCTTGCCTCAGTGCTAGGGACTGGACTATAGATGACCTATTGAGGTCCCTTCCAGTCCTACATTTCTATGATTGATAGGTGCATACAAGACACCAATTTCTCTTTTTAGCAATTTACAGTCTAAATAGGGATGCACAAATAACGAGATCCTGGTTGGTGGGGGGAAGATGGGGAGAGAGAACAAGAAGTAGATATTCCAGAGGAATACGTATGTGCTTATGGGGAGAAGATCCTGATTTATGCACTATTTTGTCAGTTGGGATTGGATTTTTTTTCAGTGAATCGCTTGTAATTAGTGAAAATAACTTGTATGGTGGATCATCCTAAACTGTTCAGAAGAATCCTCCTTTAAGGAGTAATTTGAATGAAGGAAATATGATCAAATGGAAACAAAGTTTGAAACTATTGCAAACTTAATGTGCACCACGGAAGAAGGTATATCTGTGTGAGGAACAAACAAAAGGAGTAGCCAAGTGTCTGGTTTATACTGAGTGAAGGCAATGAGTGGAAAGAGATGAGATCAGAAATGTAAACAGAAGCAGAGTATTTTTAGAGCCTTTAAAGCAAGGATGAGAAACATGAGGGGAAGGTGTCTTTTGGCAGCAGCATTTGTATGGGCTGAGGCCTTCCATGAGAACTAACCCAAGGTGCAGAGAAGAGTGTTGACACAATGATTTGAAGTAAGGTTAGATTTTTAGAGCTGTAGAGGAAGTAGTAATAGAGTGGATTGGGGGTGAGGGTATATGCTGGTGTTTGGGGATTGTGTGGATAGTGACATTATGAACAATTTAAAAAAAAAAGAGTGAGAGGGGAAAGAGTTAAGGGAGGTGGGAGAAGAGATCAATTCTGGTGATGCTGGGTTTGCACTGGCAGCAGGACATTCAGGATTGAGACATTTTGGAATCAGAGATACAAGACAGAATTTTTTAAAAACCTGAAGTACAATGAAGAGCTTTATAGTTACCAAATTATACTAGCATCTCTCATAACACTTTCATTACTAACTCAAGGAGCAGTTATTTGAAGAGGGAAGTAGATGCTTTAATTTATCTTTGGTTGCCATAGAGTTAACTGCTATCTCTCTCTTTAAAAATATGGGAGAAGTTGCAGTCTCCCAAAATCTTTTCTCATGGATTCCCAGTCACACATGCAGACCTGGTGGCAGTAATTTGACTCCCTATAACTTAATTTTTTTAAATTTAAGAACTATAGCCAAGATGTCCAAAGATAGGATCTTAAAGTTAGGCTTCTGCGTTTATACGAAACTTCCTAAATAAGTTACCAGACTTTCAAAAGTGCTGAAGTCAGTGGGAGCTGCATAAGGTTGCCAACCCTCCCAGTTTCTCCGGGAGTCTCCCGGAATCTGGGTCTATCTCCCGGAGGCTACAGAAGCCAATCCAGGAAATTTTTGGCTGCTAAAAGTCTGGCGGTGCAGTGAGGCTAAGGTAGGCTCCTTGCCTGTCCTGGCCCCATGCCGCTTCCGGAAGCGGCCAGCACATCCCTGCTCCCTTGTGGCCCCAGGGTGCGGGAGCAGGAGAACTCCGCAGCTCCCATTGGCTGGGAACTGCGGCCGATGGGAGCTGCGGAGTCGGGACGGGGGCAGCACGCAGGCCACTTCCGGAAGCGGCATGGGGCTAGGATAGGCAGAGAGACTGCCTTAGCCCCACTGCGCTGACAACCAGGAGCCCCCTGAGGTAAGTGCCACCCAGCTGGAGCCCACATCCCTCACCACCTCCTACACCCGAACCTCCTGCCTCAGGCTCAGCCTGGAGCCCCCTACCACACTCCAAACCCCTCGGCCCCAGCCCACACCTCAACCCCCATCCCAGCCTGGTGAAAGTGAGTGAGGGTGGAGGAGAGTAAGCAACGGAGGGAGCGGGGATGAAGTGAGTGGGCTGGTGCCTCGGAGATGGGACAGGGCAGAGGGCGGGGCACGAGTGTTTGGGTTTGTGTGATTAGACAATTGGCAACCCTAAGCTGCAGGGTGTTCAGCATTTTGAAAATAAGATTGGCGACCTGGCTTCTATATTTCAAAAATTTTGCCTTTTATTAAATGACTCTCAGCCTTTTTTATGCATTGGTTCTGGTATTAATTAACTTTGGCTGCTTCTCTCATTTTGTGGTCTGTATAAATTACAAAACGTATATGCATTCTGCCTCCGTCTTATTTTTTGTTGTTTTTGTTTGCAGTCCACTCCTTTGCATCTAGCAGCAGGCTATAACAGAGTTCGAATAGTCCAGCTTTTGCTTCAGCATGGTGCTGATGTTCATGCAAAGGACAAGGGGTATGTATATTGGTTTTTAATTCATTCTCTGGTTTCACTAGTTAGTTACATTTTAAGAATTATTTTTATCATTGTTTTGTTGTATGTTGTAATTCAGTCTGTATCTGAAAATGAGTTAATCTAAAATTGGAGATGAGAATTGGGGCACAGTTGTTTTCAGAATCAAAATTTGTTTTTGTGATAAATAATCTTTTGTAAAAGCCCAAGTGAGGATTGAAGTGGGATGGTGTGCTCCTTAGTTATGTAGATCTTCTATTTTATGGATTATTCCTTCATTAAATAAGTGCATTTTGAAATCCATATTGCTTGGTTCTTTATGGGTCCGCTGTGGTGTTGGAAATTCTGTGCACAATTTTGAGTGATGATGGACTTCTGGTATTATTCTGGCAATAAAAAATGAATGCAAGGTGTTACAGACAAAAGGCATATTCAGTTACACTTTTCTGGACCTGATTATCTTGTCAGGTGTATGCATGGCAGCTCCATGAGATTTGCACTTGCACAACTGATGAGATAAACAAGCACCTAGTTTGACAGCTATTACCAGCAGTAAACATCATATGAAGAGAAGAGAGCAGAGCAGTCTTTTCTTAGGTGAATTAACATATTTAATAGATTACTCAGGCTAGTTAAGTCCAAAGCTGACTGCAGAGAGTTACAAAGGGATCTCAAAAAAACTGGGTGAGTGGGCAAGAAAATGCAGATGAAATTCAGTGTTGATAAGTGCAAAGTAATGCACAGTAGAAAACAAAATCCCAACTATATATACACTATGGTGGGGATCTAAATTTGCTGTTACCACTGAAGAAAGAGATCTTGGAGTCATTCTGGATAGTTCTCTGAAAACATCTGTGCACTGTGCACCATCAGTCAAAAAAGCTAACAAAATGTTAGGAACCATTGGGAAAGGGATAGAAAATAAGAAGAGAAAACATAATATTGTCTCTATATAAATCCATGGTTCACTCACACCTTGAATAATGCATACAGTTCTGGTTACGCCTTCTCAAATAAGATATATTAGAGTTGGAAGAAGTATGGCGAAGGGCAACAAAAATGATTGCGGGTATGGAAAAGCTTCTGTATAAGGAGAGATTAAGAAGACTGCGGCTTCTTCAGCTTAGAAAAGATGACTGAATCCTATGATAGAGGTCTGTAATAACGCTAATGGTGTGTAGAAAATGAATAGGGAAGTGTTAACTTACACCTTCATGCAACACAAGAACTATGAGTCACCCAATGAAATTAATAGACAGCAGATTTAAAACAGACGGAAGTACTGCTTCACACAACACACAGTCAATCTTTAGAACTCATTTCCAGGAGTGTTGTGAAGGCCAATAGTATAAAACAGGGGTCGGCAACCTTTCAGAAGTGGTGTGCCGAGTCTTCATTTATTCACTTTAATATAAGGTTTCGTGTGCCAGTAATACGTTTTAACGTTTTTAGAAGGTCTCTCTCTATAAGTCTATATATTATATAACTAAACTATTGTCATATGTAAAGTAAACAAGGTTTTAAAAATGTTTAAGCAGCTTTGTTTAACATTAAATTAAAATGCTGATCTTACGCCACTGGCCTGCTCAGCCCGCTGCCAGCCTGGGGTTCCATTCACTTAGGCCAGCAGCAGGCTGATGGGGGCCTGCACCCGGGACCCTGGCTGACAAGGGGCGGGCAGCCAGAACCCCAGACTGGCAGTGGGCTGAGCGGGGCTGGCGGCTGGGACCCCAGACTGGCAGTGGGTTGAGCAACTCAGCTGCCACTCAACCCGCTGCAAGTCTGGGGTTCCGTCCACAGGCTCCTGCCAGCCAAGGTCCCGGCTGCCGGCTCCGCATAGCCCACTGCTGGTCTGGGATCCCGGCCCTGCCCACACAAGAGTGGGTATCTACCTTCTCCCTGGTTCTAGCCCATTCTCTTCCTCTCTCTCTTTCTCTCTCTGCACTGAGCTGAGGGTGGGAGTGCACTGAGCACAGGGCTGAAGGTGAAGGAGCAGGCTGGGGGTTGGGGTGTAGGGTCTGGTCAGGAGCTAGAATGAGGGAGGGGGCTCGGGGTTGGGGCAGGAGGTTTGGGTGTAGAGCACTTACCTGGGCAGCTTCCATTTGGTGCGAGGGGTGCAGGTGGGAATGTGGGAGGTGCAAGAGTCAGGGCAGGGGGCTGGGAGCATGTGAGGAGGGTACAGGAGTCAGGGCAGAGGGCTGGGGGCATGAGAGGGGGTGCAGGAGTCAGGGCATGGGGTGTGGGGGGGCTGGGTATGTGTGGGGGTACAGGGGTCAGGGCAGAGGGCTGGGGGTGTTGGCTAGGGTTGTGGGGGTGCTCTCCCAGTCCCCTGTCCAGAGCAGCTCACGGCAGGGGGCTGGAGGGGATATGCCCTGATTCCACCCCACTGCCCCATCCCCACCTCTTCTCTGCCTTCTCCCTGGAGCAGCGAGTGGCTCAGCTTCTCCCCCTCCCTCACATGGGCCATCAGCTGATGGGCGGCAGGGAGGGAGAGGAGGAGGGGCAGGAACCCAGCACGCTGGGGCTGGGGAAGAGGCCAGGGAAGGGGAACTTGCCTGACCTGCAGCAGCAGCCGGCAGGACCAAGCTTCTTCACCCTACAGGGCAGGATTTTTAATGGCACGCTGCTGCCTGCCGGGGTCCCGGCCTGGGTTCGGCAGCAGGCTGAGTGGGGCCGGCGGCTGGGACCTGGCAGGCAGCAGCGTGCCATTAAAAATCGACTTGCGTGCCCTCTTTGGTCCGCGTGCCATAGGTTGCCGACCCCGGTATAAAAAGTTCAAAAAATATGTTGAATCTGTAGATTTATTTCCAGAGTGGTTCTAAATCAGGGGTTGGCAACCTTTCAGAAGTGGTGTGCTGAGTCTTCCTTTATTCACTCTAATTTAAGGTTTTGCGTGCCAGTAATACATTTTAACGTTTTTAGAAGATCTTTCTATAAGTCTATAGTATATAACTAAACTATTGTTGTATATAAAGTAAATAAGGTTTTTAGAATGTTTAAGAAGGTTCATTTAAAATTAAATTAAAATGCAGAGGCCCCCTGACCGGTGGCCAGGACCCAGGCAGTGTGACGGCCCCTGAAAATCAGCTCATGTGCTGCCTTTGGCACGCGTGCCATAGATTGCCTATCCCTGTTCTAAATGATGGTCTGTTAGGATTTTTTATTTGTAGTCAAGATCAGCACCCTATTGTTGTAGATTCTGTATATATACTTAGTAAAAGTCACTCCTGATCCCAAATAGCTTGCTTTTATATTTATAGACTTTAGAAAAGAAAAAGAGCTGTCAGGCCACCATGTCCATCTGTCTGCGAACATGGGAAGTTCTCTGTTTAATTATCTGATGTTATCTCCAGTGTACTATTAAATGAGAACTTGAGCTCCCAGGTCTCTTAAATGAAAAGCTCAGTTTACTTTGGGTATGTCTATACTACATTTTAAAACCGGTGGCAGCAAGTCTCAAACTTTGGGTCTACAGGCTCGGGCTCACACTACAGTGCTAAGGAGAGCAGAGTAGACATTGCAGTATGGGCTGGAGCCTGGGCTCTGTAGTCCATCCAAGGCTTCAGAGCCCAAGCCTCAATTTCTGTGCTGCTTTTTTTAGCATCCTAGCACAAGCCCATAGACCTTGGCTCTGAAACTCGCTGCCGTGTGTTTTAAAACTCAGTGTAGACTTATACAAAGTGTGTCTAAAACAATTCTAAGTTTATTGGAACATTTGGAGATTGATTTGTAGCACTTTCATCTGTATATTTGCTTCTATTTTCTGTCAAAGAGATTATGAAACTAACTATAGAGCATTGTATAAAGTTTCAAAATGAATTATTTTTAAGGTGCATATTCTGTATACTTGCATGTGGTGGTAAACACTTTTTTAATGGTGTTAATACCATTCCAAACTCTAATCAACAGAGAGAGAATTTCAGGATAAACAGACTTCTGAACAATGGTCTGAGGTTAGAATTATCTATTTGAAAAATGTATTCTAGGCACAAACTAACTGGCTTGAGAGTTGATATCAGTAACTTAGGGTAGTATACATTACAGGGATATGTTGCATTTATTCCAAAAACAGCTATTATAAACATAGGAAATTCAGAGTCAAGTTTAAATTTAAAGTAATCTAAATACATTAAGATACGTTAGGGCACCCAAACAATGTTAACTTTGCCCTTTAGTGACACCATGGGATTATGATTGACATATTTTAGTGTTTGTGGACCTAGACTAGATTGAACTGATTTTTATGGACACTTTTCAAAATGGATGCTGTCTCCGATTGTTCTCAGTGAGGACTCATGTCAAGGGTTCTGCTAGTTAAGATGCCCATTTTCAAAATGCCCATTGTGTCCCAATAAATAATAAATGAATGAATAAATGAATAAAGTCAAGCTGCCCCTAGGGAAGATAGGAGAGAAAATACGCTATCAAAAGGCTGATAGGGACACTGAAGAAGAGCAGGTGAATGAGGACAGTAGCCTTCCTTACAAAGGGCACCTGGTGGTCTCAGTCCTACTGAGAACACTAGAAGATTGCAATTTTTTGTGGAATTCTCTGATGTGGAAAATTATATTCTTCAGTCTCTATTTCTCAACTTCCAAATGTAAAAAAAATAAGAATGGAAAATAATTGAGAATTATAAAAACATTTCTTCAAAAGTAGCTATGTTCAAGAGTTCAGTGATCTTTAACTACCTGGGAAGTTTGAAGGGTATGCATTGTTCCTCTGTTAAGATAAGTAGGGACAGTGGATGCTATATTTATTAAATAACCCAATTCAAATTAATTTAAATTCCTAAATGAATGATTTTACTTGTAAATTTTCAGAATATTTATTTGATACTCAGAATAAGTGCTGTAATTTTAGAGAGGGTATTTTTCATACATAACAAACAAGTTGATCTTCCGCTTTAAGTACAATACTCAACCATATCTGTGGAGCCACAAGTGCCATAAGAACGGCCTTACTGGGACAGGCCAATGGTCCATCTAGCCCAGTATCCTGTCTTCTGACAGTGGCCAATGCCAGGTGCCCCAGAGGGAATGAACAGAACAGGTAACCATCAAGTGATCTATCCCCTGTTGCCCATTCCCAGCTTCTGGCAAAGAGAGGTTAGGGACACCATCCCTGCCCATCGTGGCTAATAGCCTTTGATGGACCTATCCTCCATGAATTTATCTAGTTCTTTTTTGAACCCTGTTGTAGTCTTGGCTTCACAACATCCTCTGGCAAAGAGTTTCACATGTTGACTGTGTGTTGTGTGAAGAAATACTTCCTTTTTTGTTTGTTTTAAACCTGCTGCCTATTAATTTCATTTCATGACCCCTAGTTCTTGTGTTATGAGAAGTCTTGTATTATGAGAAAGTACCCCATTTTGATTTACCTGCACACACAATTCATTTTGCTATAGTGCTTGTCACTTCTGCCCTCCTTTTCAAATGTATGGATTTCTCATTGCATATGACCTTTGGTTATGATTAGACTTATGTCATTTGCTAAACTACTTTCATTTTGAAGTGCAGACTCCAGCGATTTTACTGTACAGAAATTCCAATAATCCTCAGATTGGTGTGAAATTTATACAAGTATATATGTTTAGGTATCTAACTTGCTTCAGAAAAATGCAGCAGTCAGCTCACCCCATAGTCTGGAGTAGCTATGTCAGTGTGCTGCCTATAATATTTGTACATCTTCATAATACACCGAGCAGCCGGATAACCTTATATGAGGGCTTCTCCCTTAACATACCATTTAAAATAACTGTGGTTGTACATAGACCAGAGTACTTGCCTTCACCAAGATTAAAATGTAATGTAGCTTTTTTTTCCCCCTTTCTGGCTGCAAGAAAGATACACCTCCACCCCGATATAATGCGATCCTCAGGACCAAAAAATCTTACTGCATTATAGGTGAAACCGGGTTATAACGAACTTGCTTTGGCCTCGAGCATTTCCGTTATTAATAGTCACTTCCTGCCCCCTGTCTGAGCCCTCAGAACTCCTGACCCATCCAACCCCCCCGGCTTCTCATGCCCTGACTACCCCCTCCAGAGACCCCCCTCCCCTAACCACCCCTCCCAAGACCCCACCCCCTATTTAAGCCCCCTTGCTCCTTGTCTCCTAACCGTACTCTCCAGAGACCCCCCCCGGTCCCTAATCACCCCCAGGACCCCATCCTCTACCCAATCCCCCTGCTCCCTGTCCCCTAACTGCCCTGACCCCATCCACACCCCCGGGACTCCCACACCGTATCCAACGCCCCCATCCCCTGACCGCCCTGCCTCCAGACCCTCCGAACCATCCAACCCCGCCTGCTCCCTGTCCCCTGACCGCCCCCCGAGACCCTCTGCCCCTTATCCAATCCCTTGGCCCCAGCTCAGGACCCTTAACATGCCGCTCAGAGCAGCATGTCAGAGCCAGACACGCTGATGCGCTGATCCGCCGGAGTGCACAGCCCCGCCCTGCCCCCCAGAGTGCTGCTTTACCGCATTACATCCAAATTTGTGTTATATAGGGTCGCGTTATTTTGGGGTAGAGGTGTAATTATGAATGCAATGAGTGCTATTTCTTAACATTAATATATGGTAGATTAAACACTTATATTACATTACTCAAAAATGTTTTTAATGCTATTCTTAACCAGCGCATTATTTTGGAAATGAATGTAAATGTATTTGGTTAAGATTCCATTTGATTTTGAAATCTGCTAATTTCACAGCCTGAAAATATTTCAAGTCTTTGAAAATGCTTTCTAGATATGTAATTTTATTTTGTTTTATTTAATCTAGCGGACTTGTGCCTCTTCATAATGCATGTTCATATGGACATTACGAAGTCACAGAATTGTTACTTAAGGTAAGTGGAGAAATGGAAGAAAACATAAGCATTGCAATATTGCAAAATTATGGAGAGAGATAGTTACACCATACAATAGTTAAGACTAGCCTTATTTCTGTTTTTAAAAAAAAAATCCTGATTTTCACACCTGTAATATATTATTTCAGTGGTGTGGGGCTTTGGGGCTTCAGACATACACCTGTACCACGGAATTGAGTATGTGTTTTTTTCCGCATAATCTCTGCAGACAAGCATTAGAGTTTAGTTAACTGGAATTTTTTTGAAGATAAAGTGTCTCGTTAAAAATTAAGTTCATTGTAAAGTTCAGATTTTGGTAGATGAAGATAAATCTTTTTTCGTTTAATTTCAAAATAACTTAAGTGTTAAAGTTATTAAAATGAAAACTTTGTGATCTTTGTCATGGTTATCTCTTATTACTAACATAAATTTCTTTCCCACTCCTAGCATGGAGCCTGTGTTAATGCTATGGATCTCTGGCAGTTTACCCCCTTACATGAAGCTGCTTCCAAGAATCGTGTAGAAGTCTGCTCTTTGTTGCTTAGTCATGGTGCAGATCCAACACTGGTCAACTGCCATGGCAAGAGTGCTGTCGATATGGCTCCAACACCTGAGCTAAGGGAGAGACTGACTTGTATGTATTTCAACCGTGAAATAATTATTAATATAAACTGACTCACCTTTCAACCCAGTTCCTTGTCAGTAATGGGAAATGCAAAACAACAGGATATAGAGGTGTCCATTTCTCACTTGTAAACTTGTAGAGATCTATACATGTTCTCCTTCATGAAATTGCCTTTATTCATAGAGTTTAAGGCCAGAACGGACCGTTAGATCTTGTCTGACCTCCTGCACAACACAGGCCAGGGAATTTCACTTAGTTACCCCTGTAGTAATCCCTATAACCAGAGGCAGATTAAGGTTTCCTGGGGCCCTGGGCCAGAGCAAGGCCCCTTCCGCCTGAGGCCCCGCCCCCATTCTGCCCCTTCCAACTGCAGCTCCACCTCTTTCTGCCCCTTCCCCAGGGCCCACCCCTGTTCCACTGAAGGTCCCCCCCATTCTCCCCCTCCACTGCAACCCCTTTCCCTCCTTTCTCCCCATCCCTCCCCACTGCGCCCCTGAGACCAGAGAAGCTCTGTCCCTGCACCATGGCCCTGGGGCACAACAGGGAATGAGAGCTCCTCCAGTCCCTGGCCGCAGCAGAGGTCTGGGCACTTCCCCCCCCTTGCCTCCCCCTCCGCCCCCCATGCTTTAGGCAAAAGCAGGGTTCTGCTGAGGGAGGAGGGGCAGGGGCTTCCCCGGTGTTGCCCTTTCTGCTTGGGGGAGGGGAGGCTTCCCACTGCTTCTGCTGGGGACAAGGTCGTTGCTGGTTAGGGCTTTCCCTGTCCTATGGCTTCTGATGGGAATGGGTTCGGGATGGGGCCTCTGGGTGGGGAGGGGCTTCCCCCATCCCACAGCATCTGATGGGGATGGGATCGGGCTGGGGCTGCTGGAAGGAAGGGGGAGCTTCCCCCATCCCACAGCTTCTGCCAGGGCTGCGGGTGTTGGGGGGGATTCCCCTGCCTACCCAGAGCTGCTGCCAGGGCATGGAGTTAGGGCCTGCGGCTTCTCCCATCCTGCCAGCTTGATGGCTGGAGCTCCAGGTTTCTGCTGCCCTGCGAGGGATTTTTCCCGGATCCCGCCCCAAAGTTGGCCAGGCCCCCTGGGGGCTAATCCACTGCCTATAACTTGGGTTTGACTAAAGCATATCTTCCAGAAATCATCCAATCTTGATCTAAAGACTTCAAGACATAGAGAATCCACCACTTTCCTTGGTAGTCTGTTCCAATCACTCTCTCTGTTAAAAATGTGTGCTTTAATTCTAATTTGAATTTAGCTGGTGTGAATTTATAGCCACTGGTTCTTGTTGTGCCTGCCCCTGGTAGGTTAAAAGGCCCTTTGGTACCCAGTATTTTCTTCCAATGAAGATACTTCTACGCTGTAGTTATGTCTCCTCTGGATCTTCTCGTTGACAAGCTAAGCAACTGAGCTCTGTTCGTCTCTCACACTAAGGCATTTTTTCTAGCCCTTGAATCATTTGTGATTCATCTCTGCACCCTCTTCAGATTTTCAGCATCCTTTTTAAAATGTGGGTACCAGCACTAAACACAGTTTTCCAGTATCTGTCTCACCAGTTCCGTCTACAGAAGTAAAATCACCTCCTCACTCCTACTCACTGTTTATACATCCAAGAATCGCACTGGTCCTCTTTTCCACAGTATTGCACTGGAAGTTCATCTTGCATTGCTTCTCCACTATGACCCCAAAATGCTTTTCATTAGAGCTGTCAAATGACTAACAACATTAATTGCGCTTAATCGTGATATTAAAAAATAATTGCAATTAATTGCAGTTTTCATCTCACTGTTAAACAATAATAGAATACTGTTTGTTTAAATATTTTTTGATGCTTTCTACATTTTCAAATATATTGATTTCAATTACAACACAGACTACAAAGTAGACAGTGCTCACTTTATATTATTTTTTTATTACAAATATTTGCACTGTAAAAAGATAAACAAAAAAAGTAGTATTTTTCTATTCACCTCATACGAGTACTGGAGTGCTCTTTATCATGAAAGTGCGACTTACAAATATAGATTTTTTTTTAACATAACTACACTCAAAAATAAAACAGGGTAAAACTTTACAGCCTACAGATTCACTCAGTCCTACTTCTTGTTTAGCCAATCACCAAGACAAATAAGTTTGTTTACATTTACAGGAGATAATGCTGCCTGCTTCTTATTTACAAGGCCGCTTGAAAATGAGAACAGGTGTTTGCATGGCACTGTTGTAGCTGGCATTGAAAGGTATTTATGTGCCAGATATGCTAAATATTTGTATGACCCTTCATGCTTCGACCACCATTCCAAAGGACATGCTTCCATGCTGATGACATGTTCTGTTCAATAACGATCCAAAGCACTGCAGACTTATGCACGTTCATTTCCATCATCTGAGTCAGATGCCACCGAGAGAAGATTGGTTTTCTTTTTAGGTGGTTCGGGTTCTGTAGTTTCCAAATCAGAGTGTTGCTCTTGTAAAACTTCTGACGGCATGTCCCACACCTCATCCCTCTCAGATTTTGGAAAGCACTTCAAATTCTTATCCCTTGGGTCCAGTGCTGTAGCTCTCTTTAGAAATCTCATCCTGGTCTTTGTGTTTGGTCAAATATGCAATGAAGACGTTCTTAAATCGAACAACATATGATGGGTCGTCATCCGAGCTTGACATAACACAAAATATATGGCAGAATGTGGGTAAAAGCAGGAGACATATAATTATCCCTCAAGGAGTTCAGTCACAAATTTAATTGACACATTTGTTTAACAAGAGTCATCAGCATGGAAGCATGTCCTCTGGAATGGTGGTCGAAGCATGAAACTTCTGTCACCTACTACACAGTACTCTGACACACCCCATTCTGACAGCTCCATCGGCACCGCCATTTGTGGAAGTCTCCAATTCTGAGGATACAAATGTTTGGCGTGGCCTGCCACTCCTGTTTCAGAAGCACGACTACTGAAGGGTTCCGACGGCACCGTGACAGTTTCCCACTTTGTCTTACCCACAGAGATAGTACCCAGCTTTTTGAGCACAGGCTCAACAGCATCAGGATCAACTGGGTTGGTCATATTGGAGCTCATGGCCTCAGTATTCACCTTGAGAGCGGTCCCGTTAAACTTGGGACAATTCCCCATCTCGCTCTGACAACCTTAGTTCAGTTAGACGTTCGGACATGGGGTTAGACAATGCACCGATTAGCCCGATTCTTATGGTACTGGTGGATCTGGAGAGATTCCCTTTGTCGTCTCCAAATGTTGCCATGTCATCAACGTCTTCCTCCTCACCAGACTACTGATGGTTTCAAGAGCTCCTACGGAGGATAGCCAATGCTCTTGAGATCCTACTAGAAGAGGTGCAGGACAGTCAGCATCAGCTACTAGACATTCTGCACACATCAGTACTGGCAAGGGTGGCTCTATCAATCAGTGAGGCCATTTTTTAACGGGACTGCACCATGTGGCATACCTCGGTCATATGCACACTGACCTCGAAGGGGGCCGAGAAGAGATGGGCTGAGAGAAGATACTACGTCCCCCCTAAGGGGGCAGAATTTCTATTTTCACACCCTCCAACTAACTCCTTGGTGATACAGGCTGCGACGGAGTAGACGAAACAACACCAATGCTCCACCCTGGCAGACAGGTAGGGTAAGACACTGAACGTTATGAGTCAAAGATCTTCTCTCCTGGACTACAGTTCTGGATCTCTAACTACTTGGCACTGATGGCCGAGTATGACTTTATAAACTATGGCCGGATAGAAGAATTTACAGACAAGTTATCCCAACAGGATCGTAATCATTTCCAGGCAATTTTACAGGAAAGCAAGTTGGTCACCATACCCATGCTTCAAGCTGCAGTTGATTCAGCGGACACATCCTCATGCGTATTAGCAATGGGAATTGTCAGGAAGAGGGAATCCTGGTTACAATACACAGCTTTCCCTAGAGAGGTACAAAACACAATACAAGGACATTCCATTTGATGAGTCAGACCTCTTGAACCAGAAAACTGATGATTACTTACACTCACTAAAGGACTCTAGAGCCACCTTACACCTTACAATCCGTGGGCATTTGGAACCAAAAAGAAATTTTTTATAGACCACCACAAAGCCAATACTGTAGAACAGCACATTTCTATCACCAATGAGCCTACGAGCCTCCTCAGAACACAGACCCCTGCACAACACACTCAATTGTCATGAAAATGATATTTCTAAGTGTGGCTAGAGAGCTGTCAACCACTCTGTATACCAGTGTTCCTACCATGAACCTTTTTTGGGCGTCTTCTCATACTCTTTCTACCAGCATGGAGAACTATAGCAAAGGACAAGCGGACATCATTCGATGTAGCTACACCTCAAGTTTATATCATCTCTTCCATATCCCTTCCTGACCACCCTGCTGAGATCACTCTCATGATAGTATTCTTACTAGGGCTGCCGATTTAATCACAGTTAACTCACGCGATTAACTCAAAAAAATTAATCGCAGTTAAAACAAATAATTGTGATTAATCATACTGTTAAACAATAGAATACCAATTGAAATTTATTAAATATTTTGGATGTTTTTCTACATTTTCACATGTACTGTATTCTGTGTTGTAATCGAAATCAAAGTGTATATTTTTGATTACAAATATTTGCACTGTAAAAATGATAAAAGAAATTGTATTTTTTCATACAATACTGTAGTGCAATCTCTTTAATTGTGAAAGTGCAACTTACAAATGTGTGTTGTTACATAACTGCATTCAAAAACAAAACAATGTAAAACTTCTGAGCCTACAAGTCCTCTCAGTCCTATTTCTTATTCAGCCAATTGCTAAGACAAACAAGTTTGTTTACATTTACAGGAGGTAATGCTACCCTCTTCTTATTTACAATGTCACCAGAAAGTGAGAACAGGCATTTGCATGGCACTTTTGTAGCTGGCATTGCAAGATATTTACATGCAGTATATGCTAAACATTTGTATGCCCCTTCATGCTTTGGTCATCGTTCCAGAGGACATGCTTCTATGCTGATGACGCTCATTTAAAAAAAAAAAAGCGTTAATTAAATTTGTGACTTAACTCCTTGGGGGAGTTTTTTGGTACATAATTCTACATTTGTAAGTTCAACTTTCATAATAGAGATTACACTACAGTACTTGTATTAGGAGAATTGAAAAATACTATTTCTTTTTTTTACAGTGCAAATACTTGTAATAAAAAATAAATATAAAATGAGAACTGTACACTTTGTATTCTGCATTGTAATTGAAGTCAATATATTTGAAAATATAGAAAACATCCCAAAATATTTAAATAAACGGTATTCTATTCTTGTTTAACAGTGCAATTAATTACAATTAATTTTGTTAATCGCGTGACAGCCCTAAATCTTACCCTTAAGATGGACTCCCTCCTGCAGAGACGAGCAATGGAACCAGTCCCTGCACCCTTTCAGGACACAGGGTTCTATTCCAACTACTTCCTGGTACCCAAGAAGGAGGAGGATGGAGACCCATTTTGGATCTCCAACTCCTCAGATGCTGAATTCGCAAGCCATCATTCCCTTGCTAGAAAAATGTATGTGTTTTATGGCTCTTGATATGCAAGACGCCTACTTCCATATTGTTGTACACCTGACCCACGGGAGATTCCTGAGGTTCAAGATAGGACCTTCATACTTGGAACACAGGGTTCTCCCATTCAGACTTACTCCTGCTCCTTGAGTGTTCACAAAGATTTTCTCTGTGGTAGCGGCTCATCTCCAGTGTCGGGAGTCCTTGTCTTCCCCTACCTGGATGACTGGCTGCTAGCAGCGCAGTCCATAGGGGAAGCTCAAGTATCAACATCTCAGCTTCTACTCCTCCCTAGGAGTGAGCATTAATGTTGAAAAATCAACTTTGCACCTTATTCAGTCCCTGGAATTCATAGACGCTCACATCGTTGTGGCTTCTTCACAAGTTATCTGCCACGGGACAGATTTCAGAGCCTACTGGACCAAATAGTAACCTCTAACCCTTTGGTTTCAGCCGGGACCTGCCTTTCCCTCCTAGGGCACATGGCAGCGTACACATATGTCACGCCATTTGCCCAGCTGTATCTTTGCTGTCTACAGCTATGACTGCAAAGAATTTATTCTCTCATACACCAATCCATGGACGCTATACTCATTGTCCTGCCAGAAGACATTTCCTCACTTTGGTGGTGGAGAGACCTGCTACAAGTCTGCTCCAGATGCCTTTCCTCCTATCTTTGCTGATCATGACAGTCATAATGGACATGTCACTCGCAGTTGTTAGAATATAAATATTCAAGCCTGTATGTAAAGTCCTATAGTTTAAGAATTTAGGTACATTTTTATCATTTAGCTAGTTATAGAGGTATAAAAGAAAGACTTGAAATTACTGTTTTCTTGTGTAAGGGCCTTCTCTCTGTGACAATCTAAGGCCCTGTTCTTAAGCTAAGGCCTTTGGCTAAGCAGCAGACAGAGCCATAAGCTGGGAAGCATATGGTCACATCCTTACATTTCAAACTAGTCACACTGAAATAAGGTGCTATTGGGCTGTTAAGAATACAATCCTGTTCTGATAATGCCTATCGCCACCAGATAAAAATGGTTTAAAAAAAAACCTTAGTTTGATATCATCCTATCTGGCAAGAAATGACTTCTCAATAGTTGTGGTTGTGAAACCACAGAACAAGGAGTAATGGTCTCAAGTTGCAGTGGGGGAGGTTTAGGTTGGATATTAGGAAAAACTTTTTCACTAGGAGGGCGGTGAAGCACTGGAATGGGTTACCTAGGCAGGTTTTTAAGGTCAGGGTTGACAAAGCCCTGGCTGGGATGATTTAGTTGGGGATTGGTCCTGCTTTGAGCAGGGCGTTGGACTAGATGACCTCCTGAGCTCCCTTCCAACCCTGACATTCTATAATTCTATGAATCCTCAATTCTGTATGTTTTATTTTTATGGCCCCCACTTTTCTATTGTTAATCTGTCTGGTTCTCTAATTGTTTCTGTCTGCTGTATAATTAATTTTGCTGGGTGTAAAATTAAGGTGGTGGGATATAATTGGTTAGCTAATCATGTTACAATATGTTGGAATTGGTTAGGTAAATTTCAGTAGAACGATTGGTTAAGGTATAGCTAAGAATATTACTATATAAATTAGGGGCAAACGGGAAGTAAATTGGGATTCGAAAATAAGGAAAAAGGGACTTGAATTTAAGCTTGCTGGAAGTTCACCCCAATAAACATCCAATTGTTTGCACCTTCGGACTTCGAGTATTGTTGCTCTCTTTTCATGCGAGGAGGAGGGTGAGGGAATAAGCCCTCTAACAGCAGGTTGGGGCACTCACATGGAAGATCACATGACACAAGGCATCTGGATCATGCGAGAGGTCAGGATGCACATAAACATACCAGAACTTCGGGCAGTGCACAAAGCATGTCATGTATTCTTACCAGCTATCCACTATCACCACATCCTCATCACGTCAGACACCACCACCACCACCACAATATACTACATAAACAAACAAGGAGGCATAAGATTCCCAGCACTGTGCATGGAGGCAATATGCCTATGGAAATGGTGCACAGCATATCATACCCTTTTATTGGTAACCTCCCTGCCTGGCACCAAGAATGTGATTGCAGATGCCTTCAGCAGGAATTTTACTACCGACCACGAATAGCAGTTGCCTGACACATTAATCGTGCACATCTTTGACTGCTGTGGGATGCCTGTCAGACATTTTTGCATCACAGAATATCAGGTGCACCCAGTATTGCTGAAGAGGGGACAAGGTCCCCACTCACAGGGCAATGCTCTGGTTGTCACTTAGTTGGACTGAAAGAACTATGCTTTCTCCTCCATACCACTCCTATTGTGTTCCCTCCACAAGAGAGAGCAATGGCCATTTTGATTGCCCTGTTCTTGCCTTGCCAATTCTGATTCCCTCTTCTTCTCCACATTTTAAAGCATTCTACACTTCCACTCCAGACGTTCCTGGAACTGTTGACACAACACAACCGCAGACTCAGGCACCCAGCTCTATGGATGCAACACTGAAAGCTAGGTTTTTGGCTGAACGCCTCTGTTAGCACGAGAATGCCCGTTAGCAGTGCAAGACGTCCTCTCCAGTAGCCAAAAGGAATCCATGAGATGCTTCTATAAGGTCAAATGGAAATGTTTCACTTCCTGGGCTCAACGGCGAGGCCGCGGGCATGCAGATACTCGTAGACTATTTTCTCTATCTGAAAAACTTGAGTCTTGCTCTCAGCTCCAACAAAGTTCATACAGATGCCATTAGCGCTTTCCACCCTCTAGTGGATGGACATTCAATTTTTATGCACCTCTTGACTGCCTGATTCAGGAAGGGCCTTTTTTTGTAAGTACCCCCCTCCCCTCCCAATTCAACCTGTCGCTACCCAATTGGACCTCAACCTAGTGTTCCTCATTAATGAACCCCTGGCTTCCTGCTCTTTCTCTCCTCTCCATGAAGGTCATTTTCCTTGTTGCCATTACTTCAGCGAGGTGGGTTGATGAACTGGGAGCCATGGTGGCAGACCCCTCCCCCCTTCACTGCATTCCATAAAGACAGTGTCTCACTCTGATTGCATCCAAGTTGCTACCAAAGGTGGTTTTCTGATTCCATCTCTATCAACCCATACATCTACATACCTTCTTCCCCAAACCACACATCTTTCATGGAGAACAACGACTTCATTCTTTTGATGTGCATAGGGCCCTGGCCTTTTACCTACAAAGGACAGAGCCATTCCGGAAGTCTCCCAGGCTTTTTGTCGCCATAGAGGAGAAAATTAAAGGACAGGCCATTTCCATCCAATGAATCTTTAAGTGGGTTTCCAGGTGCATTACATCAGTTGTCAAGACAATCCCCACCAGGCGGGATAAGCCCACTCAATGAGAGTGCAAGCATCTACCACAACTGTGCGTGATGTGTCCCTTGCAGAAATATGTAAAACTGCAACATGGAGTTGGTACACATTTTTTCCTCCAACTACACTGTAGTATGTGATTCCACCGGAGACGCCTCATTCAGCGCAGCAGTCCTCCATTCTATGATTTTGTCATCTTCCTTGCATTCTCCTCCTAACTATAAACTTCTTGTCAGACACCCTCAATGGAATGCAATAGGGACCATCACTCAAAGAAGAAAGAGGTTGCTTGCTGGTAACTGGGGGTTCTTCGAGGTATGTGGTCCCTATCTTTATTCGAATCCCAACCTCTTTCCCCTCAGCTGCGTATCTGATAGGTCTGTGGTGGAGAAGGACCTGGAGACACTGGCAGTCCACCCTGCCCTTTATCACCTTAGGCGAAACCACAAGGCAATACATGGGCGCATGTGCGGACTGCCGAACGATACTACTTTCAAAGGTTCTGGCTCCGGGCATATGGCGCACGCACATAACCCTCAGTGGAATACAGAGACCACACATTTCGAAAAATCTCCAGTTACAGGCAAGCAACCTCTCCTTCTTTCCCCTTAATAAAATCATATGTTCTAATTTGGGAACCCTACTCTCTCCACTTTAATCAAATTCAAAAGTTATTGTTTCATTATTACATAAGAGCAAAACAGAGTTCAGGAAAATTATTTTAATTAACTTTGTAAAGCAAAAACATGACTTTCAGATAACTTCATTTGGAGATTTATCTATCCCTGCAAATTAGCCTGTGCTAACCATCTATAATGTGATTGATTTTTTGCTTTTGCAAACTAATGACAAGGAAAGAGAGGAGAAGCATCAATGATGCTTTGTTTTCCAATATTCTGTAAGGCCTGGTAGCATTGCTGGGCTATCTGAATCTCGCTGCACTATGCTAGGCTTATTCTCGGACAGGAGAAGATGGTTTTGACAGAACCAGTTCAGTACTTTTTGGCACAGATGGCTGTGAAGCAGTAAAAAGGCTTTTGATTTGTTTTGTCATCCAGTTTCATATACGTGTTCATCCTGGGCTGGAAAATTAGACTAATCTGTTGAAGCATGTCATCAGTTTGATGTAGAAAATGCTGGCATGTGGCCTTACAGGGTGAAGTTGCCACTGATACTATAGCTAATTCTCACAACGGTATTTAATTCTATGGAATTCATTCTCAAACCTTCTTGATTACTTCATGGTGGTGAGTGTTCTAAACTTAGGTATGACAGTATAAAATATAACTATTCTAGAATTCAGTTTGGTCATAATCATGTTACCAAACTCTGATTCATCATTTGTAACTTAAATAAAGAGCTGCTTTCCACAAGAGCCTTCATTACTCATCTTGTTTTTCTAAATTCTTTTCTCTGATATCTGGTCAGAAAAGCAAACAAAAAGGATTCCTCCTAACCTGGTGCTGGGAAAGTGAAGTCCTAACCTTGAGTCTAAATTTCTCTCTCATCTGTTTTTGTCTCACTCTTATAACAATGAAAGACAATTAACACAAGTTATAAAGTTACAGAAAACTGCTAATTCCACAAGAAGTAACTTCTGAAATAAGTTAGAAATTTTGTACCTGCTGACTTTTGGTTTTGTTCATCATTTATTAAAGGGTACTTTTACATATTTGGATATTAATATATCCTGCTCTCCTTACTCTCGCCAGTGATCCCAGTGTCATCAGTGGGATTACTTGCAGGAACAAAGTGAGCAGGATTTGATGGTTGGCCATTTTTATGATAAAGGAGCAATATAATGGTGAGATTCTATGCTGCACCTCCAACAGTTGCAATACCGAACTCTCAGACGGGGGGAGAGGGTTAAGTAAGGTGGCTTTAAGCCAACTTTATGTCCTCTTGGTCCTGGATTGATCTGGAGGCTAGAAGGTCCACTGGTGTAATTTGGGCCTGAAATCTCTGTAGTGCTGTGTGATGCAACCCCATCGTGGCATGCCCCCTATGCTGGAGATTGTAGTAGGGCTCTTGGAAGGTGGCCTGGTAGCTGTCTTCTGTAGTGCTGGTTCTAGAAGACTCCTCCTCTGGCTGGATACAGAGTTTTAGGGATTCTTGTAACACTCTTCATCTTGTGGCTGGAGTGGGGGGATGAGGGTTTTGCCCTGGAAACTGGAACTTTCCTTCCCATCTCACCCCAAGAATATATTTCTGCCTTCACTAGGTGAGGGTTTAGGATTCTGTCATCATAGCTGATGTTACTATTTAGGGCAGTATAGAACATTTTTCTTTCCCCTTTGGTTAATTGTAGGTAGGTTTCTGAAATAAGATTTATAAACCTGATGTGTTGCTGAATATTAAGTATGTCTTATTTCTCCAACAGATGAATTCAAAGGACATTCTTTACTGCAAGCTGCCAGAGAGGCAGACCTAGCCAAAGTGAAAAAGACTCTTGCTTTGGAGATCATTAATTTCAAACAGCCACAGTCACATGAGACCGCACTGGTGAGATTATATAGTCAGTTCGTTTTTTTATGATATATGTAGAAGTAGTGGTAGTTGAAGAGGATTTTTGTTTTTGTTTTTTTTATTGCTAGACTATGAAAATATATTAATCTAAAATGGAGGATGTGCCACCAGGTATCTTACGTGTTAAAAGTAAATCACTGCTATAGAAGAAACATTGTACATTTTTTTTCACCCTTGAATTCAGTTTTTATGCAGGATTTCTCCAGAAACCTTCAAGTAAGCTACTGCTTATTTCTTCATGTTGAACCTATGTGTTCTCCCCACCTGATTACCTTCCCTGTAGTGACAACTGCTAGAGGGTTTCTCTGTGTTCTGCTATCACTGCAGTTGTCTTGTTTTTTCTCTCTATTTTGTCTTATGTTTTATGGACACTTGTTGCAAAAAATGTATTGGGGTGGCAGTGGGTTGAGATGAGGCAGGCAACAGAAACATATCGTGCTGGCTTATGGGAGATTGGAATAAGTTAGCAGGCTGCCCTCTATCTTTCATCTTTTCTTTTTTAAATCAAATTTTTCACTGGAATCCCAGTTAGACTTGCTTCTTGATGAAAATCATTCTCCAACATTCCCACACAGATGAGTTTATTAATAATACTTAATTCTTTCAACATCTGACAGAGGTCAGCAGTGAAATGTTTGATGCTGTTCCTGCTATATAGGGGCTTTCTGACTCTCACTGACAGACCAGTTGTTTTCCTTCTCTAGCTCATTGCTATAACTCTCTCCTGGCAACATATATTTGTTGTGATAGCATTCAGAACTGTCTAGCATTACATAAGAGTGGCCATACTGGGGGTATGTCTACACGACGAAATTAGGTCAAATTTATAGAAGTCAATTTTTTAGAAAGCGATTTTATACAGTGGATAGCATGTGTCCCCACTAAGCGCATTAAGTCGGCGGAGTGCGTCCACAGTACCGAGGCTAGCATCGACTTTCGGAGCGTTGCGCTGTGGGTAGCTATCCCACAGTTCCCGCACTCTCTGCCGCCCATTGGAATTCTGGGTTAAACTCCCAGTGCCTGATGGGGCAAAAACATTGTCACAGGTGGTTTTCGGTTCATGTTGTCAGTCACCCCTCCCTCCATGAAAGCAACGGCAGACAATCATTTTGCTTGTTTTTTCCGTGCGGGTGCCATACTGCTTTTAGCAGACAGGACAGTATGTCTGCAAACCGTCATCATCAAACAACTACTTCCGCTGCCACTCTGCTCTCCTGATGCTATGAATCCACCTCGCAAGTCCTCTATATGACCGTCATCATCCACCACTTCTGCTGCCACTCTGCTCTCTTGGTGGTCTCGCAGGGCCGCTTCTGCTGCAACTCTGCTTGGCTACTCTTGTCTTGCCATACCATGGCAAGTGTGCAGCACACTACGCTATTGTGTCCTGGCAACAGACGGTGCAGTAGGTCTGTAAAATTGGTCATCCAACCACCGCTTACCCTGCAACTCTGCTATCCTGCAGACGCCATACCACAGCAAGAATGGAGCCCGCTCAGATCACTGCGGCAGTTTTGAGCATTGTAAACACCTCACGCATTATCATGCAATATATGCAGAACCAGAACCTGCAAGAGGAGGCGATGGCAGCGCAGTGATGAGGACATGGACACAGACTTCTGTCAAAGCGTGGGCCCCAGCAATTTGGCCCTTATGGTTGCAATGGGGCAGGCTTATGCCATGGAACGCCGATTCTGGACCCAGGAGATGAGCACAGACTGTTGGGACCGCATAGTGTTGCAGGTCTAGGATGGTTCCCAGTGGCTGCAAAACTTCCCCATGTGTAAGGGCAAGTTCATGGAATTTTGTGACTTGTTTTCCCCTACCCTGAAGTGCAAGAATAACAATATGAGAGCAGCCCTCACAGTTCACAAGCGAATGGCGATAGTCCTGTAGAAGCTTGCAACGCCAGACAGCTACCAGTCAGTCGGGAATAAATTTGGAGTGGGCAAATCTTCTGTGGGGGCTGCTGTGATCCAAGTAGCCAACGCAATCACCGAGCTGCTGCTATCAAGGGTAGTGACTCTGGGAAATGTGCAGGTCACGGTGGATGGCTTTGCTGCAGTGGGATTCCCTAACTGTGGTGGGGCGATAGACGGAACGCATATCCCTATCTTGGGACCGGAGCACCAAGGCAGCAAGTACATAAACCGAAAGAGGTGCTTTTCAATGGTGCTGCAAGCACCGGTGGATCACAAGGGTCATTTCAGCAACATCAACGTGGGATGGCCGAGAAAGGTACATGACGCTTGCATCTTCAGGAACTCTGGTCTGTATGAACAGCTGCAACAAGGGACTTATTTTCCAGACCAGAAAATAACTGTTGGTGATGTTGAAATGCCTATAGTTATCCTTGGGGACCCAGCCTACCCCTTAATGCCATGGCTCATGAAGCTGTACACAAGCACCCTGGACAGGAGCTGTTCAACTATAGGCTGAGCAAGTGCAGAATGGTGGTAGAATGTGCAATTGGACGTTTAAAAGTGTGCTGGCGCAGTTTACTGACTCGGTTAGACCTCAGAAACCAATATTCCCACTAAGAAAAGGAGTACTTGTGGCACCTAAGAGACTAACAAATTTATTTGAGCATAAGCTTTCGTGAGCTACAGCTCACTTCATTGGGTGCATTCGGTGGAAAATACAGTGGGGAGATTTATATACACACACAGAGAACATGAAACAATGGGTTTTATCAAACACACTGTAAGGAGAGTGATCACTTAAGATGAGCCATCACCAGCAAGGTGGGGGGGAGAGGAGGAAAACATTTCATGGTGACAAGCAAGGTGGACCATTTTCAGCAGTTAACAAGAACGTCTGAGGAACAGTGGCGGGGGAGAGGGGAGAAATAAGATGGGGAAATAGTTTTACTTTGTATAATGACTCATCCACTCCCAGTCTCTATTCAAAACTAAGTTAATTGTATCCAGTTTGCAAATTAATTCCAATTCAGCGGTCTCTCGCTGGAGTCATTTACAACACACACTTTGCTTCTCTACAAAAGAAAAAGGACACTAAACTATCTAAACTACTACATGCCACAAGGGGCCACAACAGTGGTTCCCGTAACTCACCCAGCAATATTGTTAATCTATCCAACTATACTCTTAACCCAGCAGAAGAATCTGTCCTATCTCGGGGCCTCTCCTTTTGTCCCTCCACCCCCACGAACATGATACAGTTCTGTGGTGACCTAGAATCCTATTTTCGACGTCTCCAACACAAGAAATATTTCCCACACACCTCTGACCAACATATTAACCCACAGAGACCTTGCTTCCAATACTACAAAGAGAAGGATTCTGGGTGGACTCCTCCTGAAGGTTGAAACAGCAGCCTGGACTTCTACATAGAGTGCTTCCGCCGATGTGCATGGGCTGAAATTGTGGAAAAGCAGCATCACTTGCCCCATAACCTCAGCCGTGCAGAATACAATGCCATCCACAGCCTAAGAAACAACTCTGACGACATAATCAAAAAGGCTGACAAAGGAGGTGCTGTCGTCATCATGAATAGGTCGGAATATGAACAAGAGGCTACTAGGCAGCTCTCCAATACCACTTTCCAGAAGCCATTACCCTCTGATCCCACTGAGGGTTACCAAAAGAAACTACAGCATTTGCTCAAGAAACTCCCTGAAAAAGCACAAGAACAAATCTGCACAGACACACCCCTGGAACCCCAACCAGGGGTATTCTATCTGCTACCCAAGATCCATAAACCTGGAAATCCTGGACGCCCCATCATCTCAGGCATTGGCACCCTGACAGCAGAATTGTCTGGCTATGTAGACTCCCTCCTCAGGCCCTACGCGACTAGCACTCCCAGCTATCTTCGAGACACCACTGATTACCTGAGGAAACTACAATCCTTCAGTGAGCTTCCAGAGAACACCATCCTGACCACTATGGATGTAGAAGCCTCTACACCAACATTCTACACAAAGATGGACTACGAGCCGTCAGGAACAGTATCCCCGATAATGTCACGGCTAACTTGGTGGCTGAACTTTGTGACTTTGTCCTCACCGATAACTATTTCACATTTGGTGACAATGTATACCTTCAAATCAGAGGCACTGCGATGGGTACCCGCATGGCCCCACAGGATGCCAACATTTTTATGGCTGACTTAGAACAACGCTTCCTCAGCTCTCGTCCCCTAATGTCCCTACTCTATTTCTGCTACATTGATGACATCTTCATCATCTGGACCCACGGAAAAGAAGCCCTTGAGGAATTCCACCATGATTCAACAATTTCCATCCCACCATCAACCTCAGCGTGGACCAGTCCACACAAGAGATCCACTTCCTGGACACTACAGTGCTAATAGATTACAGACCTGAGAGTGGCTTTTCTTCAACCAAAAAACTTCAAAAACAGACTCCAGTGAGAGACTGCTGAATTGGAATTAATTTGCAAACTGGATACAATTAACTTAGGCTTGAATGGAGACTGGGAATGGATGAGTCATTATACAAAGTAAAACTATTTCCCCATGTTATTTCTCCCCTCCACTCCACCCCGCACTGTTCCTCAGATGTTCTTGTTAACTGCTGTAAATAGCCCACCTTGCTTGTCACCATGAAAGATTTTCCTCCTCCCCCCCCCTTGCTGGTGATGGCTCATCTTAAGTGATCACTCTCCTTAGTGTGTATGATGAAACCCATTGTTTCATGTTCTCTGTGTGTGTATATAAATCTCCGCACTGTATTTTCCACTGCATGCATCCGATGAAGTGAGCTGTAGCTCACGAAAGCTTATGCTTAAATAAATTTGTTAGTCTCTAAGGTGCCACAAGGACTCCTTTTCTTTTTGCGAATACAGACTAACACGGCTGCTACTCTGAAACCAGTCTTATTAATCTCTCCTCATGTGGCAGCTGTTCCATACTCTTAATCATTTTTTTGTCCTTTTTTCTGAACCTTTTCCAATTCCAATGTATCTTTTTTGAGGTGGGGCGACCACATCTGCACACAGTATTCAAGATATGGGCGTATCATGGATTTATATATAGGCAATATAGTATTTTCTGTCTTATTATCTATCCCTTTCTTAATGATTCCCAACCTTCTGTTTGCTTTTTTGACTGCCACTGCACATTGAGTGGATGATTTCAGAGAACTATCCACAATGACTCCAAGATCTTTCTTGAGTAGTAACAACTAATTTAGAATTTGCAAACTGGATACAATAACTTAGGCTTGAATAGAGACTGGGAATGGATGAGTCATTACACAAAGTAAAACTATTTCCCCATGTTATTCCTCCCCCCCACCCCACCCCCCACTGTTCCTCAGATATTCTTGTTAACTGCTGGAATTAGCCTACCTTGCTTGTCACCATGAAAGGTTTTCCTCCTCCTCCCCCCCCGCCCCCCGCTGCTGGTGATGGCTTATCTTAAGTGATCACTCTCCTTACAGTGTGTATGATAAACCCATTGTTTCATGTTCTCTGTGTGTGTATATAAATCTCTCCTCTGTTTTTTCCACCAAATGCATCCGATGAAGTGAGCTGTAGCTCACGAAAGCTTATGCTCTAATAAATTTGTTAGTCTCTAAGGTGCCACAAGTACTCCTTTTCTTTTTGCGAATACAGACTAACACGGCTGCTACTCTGAAACCTATGTATAGTTGGGATTGTTTTCCAATGTGTATTACTTCGCATTATCAACATTGACAGTTGTTACTGGATTTGCCTGTGGTAGTTGGCCCCCCTATGAGTTCTCAATTCTTGTTGGGGTCTTTGACATGGAACACTGTTAAATATCACAAGACGCAAAGCACCCCAGCAGTATGCTGAACTTTGTGCTCGCTGTGGTCATGGCATTATCTAGCAGGGAGCCTTCTGTATGAAGGTACAGTGTCACTTGCGTGTATTTTTGTGTGATAGTGACTTCACTGCTAGCTGAAATGATGAACTGAGAGCAGAGGCTAATTCCAGTGAAGTCAAAGAACATAGCGCCAATATTCCAGCAGTCTTTGACATAGACTTAGAAAGACATAGAAAAAGTGGAGTGGAATGGAATTGATGATCAGGAGAGGTTTTTCCAGTAGAGATAAGGTGGTTTTAGTACCGTTATACAAGGCACTGGTGAGACCTCATCTGGAATACTGTGTGCAGTTCTGGTTTCCCATGTTTAAGAAGGATGAATTCAAACTGTAACAGGTACAGTGAAGGGCTACTAGGATGATCCAAGGAATCTTGTCTTATGAAAGGAGACTCAAGGAGCTTGGCTTGTTTAGCCTAACTAAAAGAAGGTTGAGGGGAGATATAATTGCTCTCTATAAATATATCAGAGGGATAAATACCGGAGAGGGAGAGGAATTATTTCAGCTCATCACCAATATGGACACAAGAACAAATGGATATAAACTGGTCATTAGGAAGTTTAGACTTGAAATTAGACAAAGGTTTCTAACCATCAGAGGAGTGAAGTTTCGGAATAGCCTTCCAAGGGAAGCAGTGGGGGCAAAAGATCTATCTGGCTTTAAGATTAAACTTGATAAGTTTATGGAGAAGATGGTATTATGGGATAACATGATTTTGGTAATTAATTGATCTTTAAATATTCATGGTAAATAGGCCTAATGGCCTGTGATGGGATATTAGATGGGGTGGGATCTGAGTTACCCAGGAAAGAATTTTCTGTTGTATCTGGCTGGTGAATCTTGCCCATATGCTCAGGGTTTAGCTGATCACCATATTTGGGGTCGGGAAGAAATTTTCCTCCAGGGCAGATTGGAAGAGGCCCTGAAGGTTTTTCGCCTTCCTGTGTAGCATGGGGCATGGGTCCCTTGCTGGAGCATTCTCTGCTCCTTGAAGTCTTTAAACCATGTTTTAAGTCTTCAATAACTCAGACATAGGTGAGAGGTTTTTTGCAGGAGTGGGTGGGTGAGATTCTGTGGCCTGCATTGTGCAGGAGGTCGGACTAGGTGATCATAATGGTCCCTTCTCACCTTAGTATCTATGAATCTCATTCAAATCAATGTGGCTGTTATTTTACTCTGAGTGTTAGAAGAGGGAATTCTTCACAGCAATAAGTCATAACTATTATGTATGACTTTTGTGCTTGCTGTTTAAAAACCCTGTGGCTGGGCTTAGAAATATCAGAAGATCAATAGGCCCTGTCTTACAGGGACCCATAACTAGCTTTGTGCAAGATGGTCTCTCATCCTACTGGTGGTCTCTTCCAACCGTTACTCTGGAATTTAGGACCTGATTTTCAGTTACTTGGAATTGTGGATGCTTAGTTTCTCTGAAAATCAGTCCTTTGACATCTAAATTTGGGGCCCAAAATTTGTGGACATGTTTGAAAATTTCAATCCAGGAGGTGACTGGCCCTAATGCGGTGGTGCAAAGGAGTAAGAGGGAGCATGGCCCATCACCCTGCCCTACCTGACCGCATGGCTTCATGGGCAGAGCAAAGGCTGCATGCCCAGTACTCTGCAACCCTCCCCACAAAGTAGAGTTGGCCCACAAAAAGAGGAGAGAGGGAGTATATTACACCTAGTAAAGGACTGTAGCAACTTGCTCCTGTCTTCCCCTGGGCAAGGGAGGTTATGGAGGCCCTTGCTTCCAAGACACCCCACTAAAGATACCTCTCACTTGGAACATTTAACCAAACTATTCCATGCAAAATGCATTACTTTTCTTAGAGCTTCCTTTATTTCATAAACCCAGATATAGAGCAGTAACTGCAAACACATACTGTACCAGCATGGCAATCAGTTAAGATCAACACATTAAGTATACATCAGAGTAGAAGAATAAATAAAACAATTAACTCAGTCTACCCCAGAACTCATGTTACATTGAAGGAAGCAATGTAACTCTTCAGAAGCCATCTGCAGAAAGTTGGATTTTTGCCTTTAACCACTTCTTGTAACACCATTTAATGTCCCTATGTCTTGCTTTTACAGATGGTGACTTAACCATTTCTTATGTGTGACTAATAGTTATAAAATCAAAATTGTTTTAAAAGCACCATGATGTAGGTTCAATAACTAGCTTACATTTTGTTTGGTGTATTTTATATTGAGGCAGAAATGTAATACCATTTTGGTAGGATTCTATTTGTAAGCTTCAGTCTAATGTTCAGTGGGGTATGTAAAAATGATGAAGCACGCATCATGAAATATTGCACAATCTAAGTAGTAAATAATGATTTTTTTGCTTTGTTTTTCAGCACTGTGCTGTCACTTCCCTGCATCCTAAACGGAAACAAGTTACAGAACTGTTGCTCAGGAAAGGAGCTAATGTTAATGAGAAAAACAAAGAGTAGGTGTCCGAAAATTTAAGCCAAATTTTACATTTCCAAAGGACTAGGTAATACAGTATTTGGATGATAAAACTAACGTCTGCCATTTTTCATCTAGCTTCATGACGCCTTTGCATGTTGCAGCTGAAAGAGCTCATAATGATGTCATGGAAGTTCTGCATAAACATGGAGCAAAGGTAAATATATTCTAAATAAAGTAGTAGGAAGTAGATGGTCTTGTGGTTAAAGCAGTCAGGAGATCTACTGCTTTTTCCTTACTGTGCCTTACACTTCCTGTGTGACCCCAGAAGTGTGCTTATATTGAATCAGTGGGAAATGCTGAGTTCTCAGCACTTGAAATTTAGGTCACTTACTTAAATGCCTAAATGAAGATTTAGGAACCTAACTTTAGTCACCCATTTCTTTAAAAGTCTTGCCCTGGATTTTCAAAAATGCCAAACATTTGGTGGGGACTGTTGAGTTCTCAGTACTTGCGCAAATCAGGCCAATTTTAGTTAATGTCTAGCTATAGATGTTTGAAAACTTTGTTCTCAGCCTTCAGTAATTAACTCTTTTCTTGTTTTCCCATCCAAAAAATTCCTTTTATTAATTCACCCTTTTGCTGTAGATAATAACCACGACCCACACAAGTCATTTATAAGCTCACTGTGAGATGTGATTTTAAAGGTCGTGTTTTGGAAGTCGTAAGATTACAGGAAAAGATGAAAGTGTAGCCCCACAATTCTAAACATCTTTCAGATGTGTGTCTTTGTCCCTTAAGGATGACTGTAGCAACTAATTAGAAAATTGTTATTGTGATCATTATCGTTTTGCCACTTACCTTCTCTCAAAGAAGAGAGAATTTTTGCTTTTTTTGCTATTTTTGCTTTTAGGGTAGTTCAGTTTGCTATAGCTGAGTCTGCATCCAGGTAGCTAGAAATGAAGAAGTATACCTATAATAACAATCTATGATGTCAATTCTGAAGTACTAGGAGGTGAGAGCAATGTAATTGAATATCTAGTTAATAGAAATCTTTTTTATTTTAAGACAACTGAATTACAATGTAGGTGCCCATTTTAGAGCTAATTTGCAAATCTCAGTATCTGACTCACTTTCAAAGAGGTTTAATAGAATCATAAAATATTTTAATGACTGTACAATAGCACAGTGTGTCGTGTTCTAGAATTCTGATACAGCTGTAGCTTGCCTAAGACTTTTCCAAGGAGATTTTTTTTTAAGAGAAGAGCATTTGCATTCATTCAAGCTGTTAATTATAATCATTTTCCCATATTATCTCCTGATAATATAGCTCTATGCTAGAAACAGGAATCTCATCTGTCGCTTACAGCAGCAGATTGAGATTTCATAGGATTATGGCCAGATTTTTCAAGAATTCATTATCAGCAGTTATTGAGGGGTCAGGGGGGATAACAGCATTAGGGAGATTAAAATAATAGCTATTCTGGAACAGATCTCTGGTATCGTCTAAGAATAGTAGTTTTGATAACTCATGGTTAGGCTTGGAAGGATTAGAGCTCTATCTGTAAATATCAGTAAACGTTGATTTCACTGTGCATGCACACACGCGCGCACACAAATATTTTCATCAGTAGTAATCAAGAATTTTCAGACAAAGTATGAAAAATGCTGCTTGAGAACTTCTTAGAGTTTTCTGTAAGGATATTTACTTCGTATATTTTGATATGTAGTAGACAATTTATAGTTTAATGATTATAAAGCTTTTTTTTAAATCTCAGTGGCTATTACATAATTATTGTCTGTCCCCCCGACATAATTTTTCACAACTGTGACAATTTAAATTGAAAATAGACTTTTTTTTTAAAACGCTCAAAAATAAACACTGAAAATAAATACATCTGGAGGTGGGAGACAAATGTGTAGGAAGCACTAGAGTACCTTGGGTCAGGGGCTTCCATTGAGGGCCTTCCTTTTCACTATTTTATACATTAAGTGAAAGCTCTTCTGCTCTGTGGGGAATAGCTGCCATATCTGTAAAATTGTTTGTTTCAATAAAAAATATATCTGACATAGGTATGATGTACTTGGGCAGCTATTTGGTGTGCAGGGGACAGTTCTTTTTCTTGTGTGAGGGTGGGGAAGAGAAACTGATTGTATTTCACAGTTAGGGCTCAATCCTGCAAGTTGCTAGGCATTCTAGCCCTAATCCAGGAAAACACTTAAGCGGGAGCTTAATTTTAAGCATGTGAGCAGTTCAGTGGTACTGGATCAGAGTAAGAATGGTCAGTACCTTGTTAGATTGAGCTATAACTATATATATTTTGTAGATTAAACATAGAACTTCTTTAAAGTACAGGAATGTCATTTTTGTTTCTCATGTGTGGGGCAAGATCTAAAAACAGCTTGTTGGAGAGGAGATTCCAACAGACTACCTTAACATTTGTATTTCCTTTTGGGTGGCAAAGATTTAATTCTCTTTATTCTTAACTCAAGGTAAACTACAAAATTGTTGATGTTGTTGACTGCTCAGGATCAAATGACAAATGGCAAGGTGAAGGCTGTATTTATAGTAAGATCTCTTGTCTGGTTGATCTATGTAGGTACCCTTTATTTCTTTTTTAAATAATAGTCATAAAAGCCTCAATACCACTAATATTGTCCAGAATCCGCTGAAATATATGAAGAGTTTGCCATAAATATTTTGGCAAGAATTACATAACCAGCTGATCTTTGTCTACTTCATTCCTTGTGGGATTGAGAAACACAACAGATCTAAACTCAGAGCAGGAAAAAGTCAAACACTCCTGCCATCATATTCTTACAATAAGTTGCTAAGTATGCCAGATATGATTAATTATACCATGCACATCTGCAGTTCGTTGGAACTGCTTTGTGCTGAAAGGTGCCACTGGAGCAGCCATCCAAACTGTCTCCTTTCCCTTAAAGCACAAAGTATGCAAGTGAACATTTGGGTAAATGACCCAAGGCTAGACTTCATTCATGCTTGGTGGCATCTTGTAAATGGACATTGTTTAGTCACATGGACTTCTTCTGCCAGGAAGTTCAAATGAGCCCTGTGATGGGTATGGCAATTTCCTACAATATTTTTGGGAGATCTTATTGAATTAAGTATGAGTATCTTTGGAGTCGATTGTATTAAATGAATGGTTTATGTCTTATGGGCCACGATTGTATACAGCCTCTTAAGGGGGAAGATGTGACACATGTGAGACCTGAGGGTTCAAAGGACTATTGTCAACAATGTGCCAGACAAGGATGGACTTTTGGAACAAAAAGTGTTAAGGGGTTTTCCTGGAGAATTGCTAGGGAGAGGTGAATGCAAATTCCCCACCGCTAGTTATGCAAATGCCAAACTTTTTGAAGCTATGTCCTGAGGTGTGGGCCATTGTCTGCTGATAACCCGTTGTGTGAGGCCGGGCTCAAAGGCCCAAGCTGTATAAAGGAAAGATTGAGCTATTCATGTTTCCTCTGGTTATGAATCTTAGATTTATGAGCTGTAAATCACAGGGAAAACCCAGTTATGGCTTTTGAATGACTCACACCTACCAGAGCCCGATGTTGGAGTTGGCATGATCTCTGGTAAGCTTTTTAGCGTGCATGTGGGTTTTTTTTTTTTCCCCATATGATTTCTCTGTAGTGGTTTCATCAAAGAATAAATGTGCTTGCTTAGAAAGTGCTGTGTGTAACTTGTAATTGTGGGCAATACGCTGGACATAGCCTCTGGAGAGAAAGCAAAGTGCAGATGCTGGCTTTTAGATAGTTTGGCATGCTGGGAATATCAGTGTGAGCAGGGAATCATGCAAAACCTTGGTCGAGAGAGAGAGACGCGGGTCTCCACCCTAGAGAGGTGATGGCTGAGCGGGCGGAAGCCGAGAATGGGTGCCCTCCGTGGACCATGTAAGGGGAATACAGGTGTAATAGCCCTGTAACAAACACTTTTAATAGAGAGAATAGTATATTTTTACATGATTGCCCACTGGCTGATATTACAGCAGCTTCATTTAAATGAAAACGTTTCTGCAGTGATATGCCTGTAAGCTGAGCTATCCTAGCAGAAAAAGCTTCTCTCTAAAGATACTGAGCTTCATCCCAGCACCATCTTCCTTTAGCAACTCTAGTAGTTCAGTGAGGAACAAGAGCTGCCCCAAGGGGGAAGCTGTGGATTCCTCTAAAGTAGGGGAAATCCTTGGGTAGCATAAAGTCAGTGTAGCTATTTGGACCCACCTTGTGTGTCGGGCCAGATGGAGTGGTCCCCACCCTAGGGGACTGCTCAAGCTGTGACAGTTTAGAGGAGCAGTTCCTAAGCTGCTATAGGTAATGTGAGGAACAGAGTATAAAGATTGTTTAGAGCCACCTTCTCCTTCCCCACTAGGTCCTGTGCACCCATCCCAGTCTGTCCCCTCACTAGCCCTTCTGAACCCCAGTCTGTCCATCCCCTCTCCCCCCATATCCCATGCCTCCTAACTTGGCCCGGCGAGCTGGGCACCGTGAGGAACGTAGCCACTGTCCTCTCCCTCTCTGTAGCTGGCTTCTCCAGCCTGTGAGCCAGATGCCCTATCTTCTGGTGGGCAAAAGGTATAATTGCAGCACCTCCCTGGCAGAATCTATTTTCTTCCGGGGGGGGGGGGGGTAATCTGTTGGGGGACATGAATTGCGCGTGTGTGCAGTGGCACAGAATTCCCCCAGGAATGACAGTAAAAATCTTAAATGAATCAAACTGTTCCACAGAATCTTTATGGATAGAAATTCCAGGCTTGAATAATAAAAGTATAACGGTAGGTATATACTACCAACCACCTCACCTCACCAGAATGGTGACAGTGACTGTGAAATTCTATAGAGCAGCTATAAAAACAGAAAATGATATAAGAATGGGAGGTTCCAGTTATCTCCATACTAACTAGAAACATGTCACCTCAGGATGGGATGCAGAGATAAAATTTCTAGACACTAATTACTGCTTCTTGGAACACACAAGGGGAGAGGCAATTCTTGATTTAGTCCTAAGTGGTGCACAGGATCTGGTCCATGCTTTGGGTGTCCCTAAACCTCTGATTGCTAGAAGCTGGAACTGGATGACAGGGGATGGATAACTCGATAATTGCCCTGTTCTGTTCATTCCCTCTGAAGTATCTGACACTGGGCTAGGTGGACCATTGGTCTGACCCAGTGTGGCATTCTTATATTCTTACCTATATCCAGGAGAAAGGGAAAATCAACAGCTTTAAACACTGTACGGAAGAGGCCACACGGTGTCCTGCTTCACTAGGGATGAGTGCTGCATTTGGTGTCTGGGAATCAAACCAAATATGATAACTGTCAGAGCTGCAAATATTGTCAGCCAGGGTCATGAGGTTGAGATAGAAGCACCTGAAATTCCTTTTTAGATCTTCTACCTTGATGAAAGCCAGGGCTCTGGATTGGTGGCACACATGCCAGCACAGACTCAGCAACCCAGTAGGCAGTACCACTTCTGCCCTTTCTCAAAGCAGTCTGATATCTGACAGCTCAAAATCCCTGGAGCCATAGGCGCCAACTCTGTGGGTGCTCCAGGGCTCCTCCCCCTCCCTCCCAGCGCCTCCCGCATGCTGTGGATCAGCTGTTCTACAGCATGCAGGAGGTGGGGGGGGGGGGTGTGCGGGGCGTGCTCACAGGAGGATGTGGAACTGGGCAGGAAGAGACGGGGTGGGGACTTAAGGGAAGGGGTGGAGTGGGGGCTGGGGCTGGGGTGGAGCGGGGATTGAGCACCCCTGGGGCAAAGAGGAAGCCGGCAGCACCTGTGCCTGGGGTGAGTCAAGCCTTCAATGCTCTTGTTCTGCTAAAGCACCAAAGCAGTGGTAGTGGACTCCTATATTCTTGAGTGAGGCATTGCCTCTCTGCAAGCAATGTATGCAAGAGGTTCTGACAGATCCAACAGCTCTTAAATACACAACTGCTGTAAGCCTTCAGCCACAGACAGCTTCCTGTTGAAGTCCCTGGTTACTGCACTCTTGATAGACACATGGTCGGTATTCAGATCAGAGGATTCCAGGCTGCAGCAGCAGGTATGCTTACTCAGTGATCCTTTAGCCTCTTTTATTCAGACTATTGTCTTTATGATAGTGGCTTACTGTAAACAGCACCGTTGACAGGTCATGATAAAGAGAGAGTTCTTAGCACCATGATAGCATTGTTAGAGCTGATATGGGAATCCATTTCCTGGATTCCTGTCCTGTCAGTGTAGCCTGCACCAGCATCCATATTCGCACAGGCAGTGTGATGCCTGCTTTATTTTGATCCTAGCACAACCAGTATGGAAGTTTCCTCCCACACCACAGACTATCCCATTCTTCATTGTCAACGCAACATATTGAGAGAGACACTTCTAAGGAGTCAGTGGGCCAGTGCTGATACTCAGATACTATGCATGAGTGTAAAACATCACATAGGAATTGTAGGAGAAAAACTGAGATGGTTAAATATTTTATAAATTCTGTCAAGAGACTATTTTAGAATAAGAGGATATTTCTACTAAGATACAACGGGGTCAGTCAAAAGTTTGTTGTTCTTTGTGCTGCTGTTCTCCTGAGGAGTTAGGAGGATTTTGCAAACTTTCAGCATTTGACACTGACAGAAAGTGTATCATCAGAATATCAGCTGTCAAAATGTTCCCTGTGAAGATCCCAACTGTTGAGCTGCCATAGCTGACTGGCAGTATGAAGAAATATTGCTGAAGCTCTGGATTCTACTGTGAGACAGCAGCAGGGCAGTGATGAAAATAATGTCTTCAGTGCCGGATAGTACAAATCCATTTTGATTTTCTCTACCAGATGGTCTCATGATGGAGGCACTGAAATGAAAAGAACAAAGGGAAATAATAGAGAGCAAGAGGTTTCAGAGTAGCAGACGTGTTAGTCTGTATCCGCAAAAAGAACAGGAGTACTTGTGACACCTTAGAGACTAACAAGAGAGCAAGAGAGATCCCTGCAATGGAAAACAATTGATAGGAACATAGGTTTTTAATGCTTACTCAAAACACTTTTCTTTGGCAGGTAAATATGGTTTTAAAATGTCATGGTTAGAATAGAGGTGTGACTGTTTACATGCTAAATTGTGAGGAGATTGGATCCAAGATGATTTCTATAGCATAAAAGCTGTCAAATCTGTTGTGTTGTAGGTTGAGAGAATCGCTCACAAAGGACTGTCTGGAAAGCAGTTTGGAGCTGTAGCTGTCTGATTTGAAAGTGCTCAGGAGGAGAATCCACATGGATGACAATCTCATTTATTTGACTAGTTCATCTCTAATGATCATGCGGGCCCATTAGCACATATATAATGGTAGTTTGGATATTGTATATTTTCTCACTTAGAGTTGGAATTTGAAAGGACACTCTCTTTTAGACCTGAAATTGTCAAGTAACCCAAAGAATTACTTTATCAGGTTGGACTTACTGTAAGTCTCAATATATTTTTCTGGAATTAAAGACTTGTATCTTATATCTGATACTTGTAGAACCTTTTTTTGAAATAATAGGCTTTCAGTTGTGAACAAACAAGTAAATACACAGTCTCCAGCCTTAAAGATTGTGTGTTGGGTTACAGTACAAAACGATTCCCAAATTAAAGTTCTGTCCCTGGGATTGTTTGGGATGAGAGTGCTGTATAGCTTTGAAGGCAGATTGGCTTTAAGGAGACCACACTCCCAACTTAAGTGGCCCCTTTAAAGATGGAAAGCAAGGGTACGTTCTGCTAATATTGCTGTAGGGACCCAGAATAATAACTAGTTCACATCCTGCTTACCTGCTCTCTAATCATCCCCAGCTCCTTTCTGTCCAGGAGGTGAGCATGTACTTGTTCAGATTGCTTGTGTTTGTCGGCTGCAAGGATTGGTTGTGAGGAAAATTAGTTTTTTGAGAACTAAGGTAACATCTGCATGCCATACAACATAAAACAGTTAGGAATATAGGACTGGAAGGGACCTCCTCTGTGATAGCATGGCACATATTAAATGGCTTAAAAATTGGTTAACAGATAGGTCTCAAAATGCAATTGTGAACAAAGGAATCATTGAGTGGTTGTGTTTCCAACAGGGTCTGACAGAGATCAGTTTTTGGCCTGGTGCTATTTTTATTAATGATTTGTAAGAAAACGTAAAATCATCATTGATAAAGTTTATAGATGACACAAATTGGGGGAATGGTAAATAATCAGGAGTACAGACTGAGAACAATCTGGATCATTTGGGCGCATGCAAACAACGTATGTTTTAATACATCAAGAAACACAGAATGCAGGCTATACTTACAAGATGGGGGACTCTATCCTGGGAAGCAGGGACTCTGGAAAAGTTTTGGGGGGCATGGCGGCTAATCAGTTGAATATGAGCTCTCAGTGTGACATTGTGGCCAAAAGGGCTAATGCAATTTTAGGATGCATAAACAGGAATCTCGAGTTAGAGTAGAGAGGCTATTTTACCTGTGTATTTGACACTGGTGCAGCCACTGCTGGAATCCTGTGTCCAGTTCTGGTGCCCACAGTTCAAGAAGGATGTTGATAAATTGGAGAATGTTCAGAGAAGAGCCACCTGAATGATTAAAGGGTTAGACAACATAACTCGCAGGTGAACGAGCCTCTGATAGTGTGGCTGATGTGACAACAAAGTGCAACAAAGCCCGTTGCCAACTCTGTCCACATATCTATTCAGGGGATACCATCATAGGGCCTAATCACATCAGCCACACTATCAGAGGCTCGTTCACCTGCGCATCTACCAATGTGATATATGCCATCATGTGCCAGCAATGCCCCTCTGCCATGTACATTGGCCAAACTGGACAGTCTCTACGTAAAAGAATGAATGGACACAAATCAGACGTCAAGAATTATAACATTCAAAAACCAGTTGGAGAACACTTCAATCTCTCTGGTCACTCGATCACAGACCTAAGAGTGGCTATACTTCAACAAAAAAGCTTCAAAAACAGACTCCAACGAGAGACTGCTGAATTGGAATTAATTTGCAAACTGGATACAATTAACTTAGGCTTGAATAGAGACTGGGAATGGATGAGTCATTACACAAAGTAAAACTATTTCCCCATGTTTCAGAGTAGCAGCCGTGTTAGTCTGTATTCGCAAAAAGAAAAGGAGTACTTGTGGCACCTTAGAGACTAATAAATAATAATAATAAATAATAAATAATATAAATAATAATAATAAATAATAAATTTGTTAGTCTCTAAGGTGCCACAAGTACTCCTTTTCTATTTCCCCATGGTATTTCTCCCCCCCACCCCACCCCCCACTGTTCCTCTGATATTCTTGTTAACTGCTGGAATTAGCCTACCTGCTTGTCACCATGGAAGGTTTTCCTCCTTTCTCCCCCCCCCTGCTGTGGGTGATGGCTTATCTTAAGTGATCACTCTCCTTACAGTGTGTATGATAAACCCATTGTTTCATGTTCTCTGTGTGTGTGTATATAAATCTCTCCTCTGTTTTTTCCACCAAATGCATCCGATGAAGTGAGCTGTAGCTCACGAAAGCTTATGCTCTAATAAATTTGTTAGTCTCTAAGGTGCCACAAGTACTCCTTTTCTTTTTGCTAATATACCCAGGTCTTTCTCCTCCTCTGTAGCTTCCAACTGATGAGCCATTAGCTTATAGCAGAAATTCTTACTAGTTCTTAAGTGCATGACCTACATTTGGTACTGTTAAATTTCATTCCATTTCTGTTACTCCAGTGGTAGATCTGATGACTTTGCCATTGTCCCTTTCATGTGTGCATCATTTTCATGTGCAGTGTTGAGGCTGAGGGATACAATATAGCTGCTATGATCCTGTTTTTCTTTGCTGTCAGTCACAAAGTATAGAAATTAGAGAAAGGGAGGGCCTCTGCTCTAGTTCATCCCCTTGGCCAAAATGCAGTATTATTACCTACATAGTTTAATTTTATCCCTTAGTTTAATTTTATCCTAACCTTACCATCTATAACCCTGGGCAGCCATAAACTCCTTAAAGGAGTCGTACCCATTGTCGATGGTTATGGTAATCTTGGGTTCCAAGTCAGAAATAAATCTTCTGTTGAATAAAACTGGATTTTAATTCTTCAGTGCCTGGTTTGTGTTTATGGTTTGTCTAGTCTTTTTTATAAAAGTCTTTTTGGTAAGTTAGCATGAAAGGGAGGGACTTAATAGCACTGGTATGAGTCAAACCTGTTTGCAGGTGGATGTTGTGCAAACTCCCTATTCATTTTCTGTAGATCATTGAATCATAGAAGATTAGGGTTGGAAGAGACCTAAGGAAGTCATCTAGTCCAACCCCTTGCTCAAAGCTGGACCAACCCCAAATAAATCATCCCAGCCAGGGCTTTGTCAAACTGGGACTTTGACCTCGAAGGATGGAGATTCCACCACCTCCCTAGGGAACACATTCCAGTGCTTCGCCACCCTGCTAGTGAAATGGTGTTTCCTAATATCCAACCTAAACCTCCCCCACTGCAACTTGAGACCATTGCTCCTTGTTCTGTCATCTGCCACCACTGAGAACAGCCAAGTTCCATCCTCTTTAGAACCCCCCTTCAGGTAGTTGAAGGCTGCTATCAAATTCCCCCCCACTTTCTGCAGACTAAATAAGCCCATTTCCCTCATCCTCTCCTCATAAGTCATGTGCCCCAGCCTCGTCATCATTTTCGTTGCCCTCCACGGCTCACTTTTAGTCAGGAATTGAGGCAAAAACTTTGTTCTATTCTACCAAGGTAAGAATTTTGGGAAAGTCAGATGGGAGTTGTTCTGTATGGTAAGTACATCTGTGATGCATGTAGCTCACAGCATGGAAACCTTGCAGTTGGAGGGTGATGGCAAGTTATCTGTGACAATGTCCAAAGAATATAGAGCAGTTTGTGTTTCCTAAGTTGACCAAAAAACCTCAAAGCTGTTGGATATCTGCATTTACGTTTGCCATGAACAGCCATTAGCTATGAAGGTTCTACTTAAAATCTTTTTAATCTTTTTAAAGTGCATCTTGGCTATTATTCTCTTACTTTCTCTGTGAATGTTCTGAATAAACTCCAGATGTTTAGATTAGATTATTATATTAGATCTTGTCATACAGGTAGATGAGACTTTTTATTAGGTCACTTGAAGATGCCTATTCATTGTTTTATGCTGAGCTCCTGCATTACCTAATTCCTTGTTGCCTGTTTATAAGCTCTAGATTTCGGTTTCATTAAAAGAATTAACAAGTAGCAAGATGGACTGAATTCGTAATAACTGAATTTAGGTTTCAGGCTTGCATTTTTCTCCCTGAAGAATTCTCCTCCATCTGACCGCTTTAGATGGGTTTTTGAATTATTATTAGATTATGTTGAGTTATTCCTCCTCTGAGAATATCTCCTCCGCAGATGGTAATTTTCTTGCAGCTTGGACCTACATGAAATTCTTAGATTAGATGTAAATATATTAACCAATCATCCACCGTGTATTAGAGTTTTGCTCATTCAGTTACTTTTGTTAAAGGGTGACTTTTTTTCAGAAAGATTTAATTTATCCAAGTGAACTTTGTCAAAATAATAAAGTTTTAAAGTATAGATTTTTCTGGTGATCCTGTTTCGTTTTATGAGCAACATAAATTAATAACTGCATTATATAAGGACCTAAGAAATGTAATCTGAAATAATTAATTACTTTTTAATTAGGAATATTTTAATTGATCCTTCGTTATTCTGTCTTAATAATGTGGCAAGGCAGTGGGGTTTATAAGTAAATTAGCATGTGCTGAAATTTTACTTGTCACTCTTCTTTCATATTAAGGTTGTGGGATGGGGTGGAGGCTTGCAGTTATAAAGATACTTAATTTTATATTGCTGAATGATTTTTCAGATGAATGCACTGGACACACTTGGTCAAACAGCTTTGCATAGGGCTGCTTTGGCAGGTCACTTGCAAACCTGTCGCCTCCTGCTGAATTACGGCTCTGATCCCTCCATCATCTCCTTACAAGGTTTCACAGCAGCACAGATGGGAAATGAAGCAGTGCAGCAAATTCTAAGTGGTGGGTAGAAATAGACTTCATATTTTAACATTACCTTCTCCCTTTTTTCCCCTCAGTTGTAATGACTTAAACATGATTTCTCTGAGACTGATTCTTTCGGTGTTATATACAGTTTTGTCTTCCCTCTGCTACTGCACCACATGCACAAATGTCTGCAATATACTTTGTGTTTGAATCCTTTTATAAAGATCTGCTCTAGTTCTCCAGTTATTTTATGTAATAAAACACTGCCCAGTAGACATTTAAATGTAACCTGCTATATTGCAAAAAATCAATATTTGTTGAATGACCTAAATAACCCAAGGTGTCATAAATATAAAGGGAAGGGTAAACACCTTTAAAATCCCTTTTGGCCAGAGGAAAAATCCTTTCATCCGTAAAGGGTTAAGAAGCTAGGATAACTTTGCCGGCACCTGACCAAAATGACCAATGAGGAGACAAGATACTTTCAAAGCTGGAGGGGGGAGAAACAAAGGTTCTCTCTGTCTGTGTGTGTGGTTTTTTGCCAGGGACAGAAAAGGAATGGAGTTTTAGAACTTAGTAAGCAATCTAGTTAGATATGCGTTTGATTCTGTTTTGTTTAAATGGCTGATAAATTAAGTTGTGCTGAGTGGAATGTATAGTCCTGTTTTTGTGTCTTTTTGTAACTTAAGGTTTTGCCTAGAGGGATTCTATGTGTTTTGAATCTGATTAACCTGTAAGGTATTTACCATCCTGATTTTACAGAGGTGAAGCTTTTGCTTTTTCATTGTTAAGATCCAAGGGTGTGGGTCTGTGTTCACCTAAGCAAATTGGTGAGGATTTTTTATCAAGCCTTCCCCACGAAAGGGGGTGTAGGGTTTGGGGAGGATTTTGGGGGGAAAGACGTTTCCAAGTGGGCTCTTTCCCTGTTCTATATTTGTTAGACGCTTGGTGGTGGCAGCAATAAAGTCCAAGGGCAAAGGGTAAAATAGTTTGTACCTTGGGGAAGTTTTAACCTAAGCTGGTAAAAATAAGCTTGGCGGGTTTTCATGCAGGTCTCCACATCTGTACCCTAGAGTTCAGAATGGGGAAGGAACCTTGACACAAGGTAATAAGAATGGCAGAGAGCATATTTCTTATTTTAATTTTATTTATTTCTTCTGTCCCAAAGTACACACCTGTGGATTGCTAGCTACAGCTTCCCTCTGCTTGTGATGTAATACCTAATAGAAACTGGACCCTACCTATAAAGATATTTGAGTCCCATTTCTAACATTTTGGGTTTTTCTAAAGCTTTTAATATTGGTGGTGGGAAGACTCAAAATAAGAATACTTTAGTAAGTGTAGGAAGGTATATTTTGCATGTGAGAGTCGAATGCTCTCCAGTTCCACCCCCGTTTAACTGTCTTACAGATGATCTCTCCAGACATTAGCAGTGTCTGTTGTCACCAGAGTACATGCTGGGGCATCATACCTAGTATGAACTATCACTCCAGAGAGCCTCTCTACAGATATGAGAGTATGGTTCCCATTAACTGTATAAATATGCTCGCTGCTTATCTTATCTATAGTCATTTGGGGCATTCAGCACATAATTCTAAAGGATGTGTTTTCTTATATTTGGAAGTTAGTTTTAAAGAGTTCAGAAGTGTTAAAAAAGCACAGATCAACATATTAAAATAAACATTCAGAGGAATTCCTGAAGGGGCACGAAGGTTAGATTGTTTTTTCTAAATTGCACACAGACTATTTTTGGTTTGTATGATAAAAAATTATCCAACAGGAAAAAACTTGTTTTAATATATTGAGCAGAGTAATTTAAATGATGCTTAAACTCCTAATGCCTTTAGAAACACTAAATATTTCTTCTTCTTCTATCTTCTTGAGGTATAAGGCATGAACAGAAAAATATATCAATAGTTGTAAAAGTAATCGAACTCCCACTTCAGATGCTTTATTGTCCAGTAACAATACACTTTCTCTATTCAAAACAACTCAGTGGATGTGATTTATAAAATCATAAAGTTTATATCAAATATAGAACAGCAAACATATGTGAAGAGTATCACTGTTTTCAAGTAGTTCATTAAGCACTTCCATCATTTTATGCATGTGCCTTTTTGCATGCCTGTATATATTACACTGTTGTTGTTTATTATTTATTTTTTTGTACAAATTAAACAACGCTTGGTAATGATTTTTGTATGCCGGGATTTGAAAGGAGCCAGTGAAAGCCAGTAGGAATTGAGCACCTATTTCCCTTAGTCTCCTTTGAAAATTGAAAACTTAAATGATACCGTGGGCTGGGTGTCTTCTAGCCAAAAAAAAAAAAAAAATCTTCTATATGAAGGGGATGCCATTTTAAAAACCAAAACTTGTAAAGTATGGGTACATGAAGGAGATATGTACCTATGTATACATTAGATATGTATATTATCTCTGTGTGTGATTTTATATATGTGTATTAGAGAGAGAGTGAGAAAGAGAAATAAAAATTTAGGGAATAAATAAATGTAATTAATCATGTTTCCCTTACTGTTAAAGAGATTATAGGAATTTAATTTCAGGAAGAGGTAAGGCAAAGCCTTAAAATTAAGCATTTTGAAAAGTAAGCACTTATTTGTCTTTTCTGGGAAAAGTTTAATTTCTTCTTCAAGTGCTTGTTCATGTCCATTCCAATCAGGTATGTGCGCGTGCAGCATCCGTTGGGTCGGCCTGGGCGACCTGCCACCCCCTCCGTTCCTTCTTACCACCAGTGATGGTGGCTGGAACTCTCGCTCAGCATGTTCATTCTTTATCTGGTTGTATATAGTTAGTTCGTTAGTGTTATTAACGTTGTTAGTGTCTTAGTATAGAGTATTCCAGTTCCTGGAACCGTGGTATGTCCCAAGGTTTCAAAACCTATGTGGAGGCCAGAGATGATGTGGCCTTTGAAAGAGCAGTACTCCAATCCGTGGATAGCTCCAACCCCACCTCCTAAATTTGGCTTGGGAGTCACCTGATTGGAATGGACATGAACAAGCACTGGAAGAAGAAAAAGCAATTACTCACTTCCCGTAATTATTGTTCTTCAAGATGTGGTGTTCATGTCCATTCCAATACCCACCCTCCTACCGGAGTAGCCAGCAAGAAGGAACTGAAGGGGTGGTGGGTCACCAGGGCTCTATATTAGATGCCTTGAAGGCACAACTCCAGGGGGTGTCCAGGCTGACCCAACAGATGCTGCTAGGGGAAAAATCTTCCAGCCAACAGGCACACACGCACGCGCACGCCTGATTGGAATGGACGTGAACAACACATCTCGAAGAGCAATAGTTACAAGAAGTGAGTAACCGTTTTTTCGGACATCATGCAACACTCTTTTTCAGCACAGGTGGCAGTATCTTTGCACTTTGGCAAAACTCCCACCTATCTCCCTCCTCCATATACACCCACAAAACCCCCGCAAAGATTGAGGCTGACATGATGCATGCTAGTGTTTTGTGTTGTCCTCAGAACAACAAAGGGTTGTTGAGCATGTTTTGTTCTGTGTTCCAGGTAATCAGATGTCTTCATCCTGTTTTTATATTAAAATCATATAAATATCTCTGCATATTTATATTATATAGGATTCATTTGAAGAAATATTTTTAAATATTCAATTTAGCTTGATGTAAAGACTCTTATTTTGCTCCATTATTGCATTACTGAGATGTATTGGTTAAAATTATGTTGGAGTATGCTTGATTTTTCCCCCCCCACATGTTTTGCAAGCAGGGATATTACACAGCTATGAGATCACAACCGTTCAAAGAGCTTTCTGATGACCCCATGGGTGGGAGGTCTGTCTTTACTTAAACTGGTATTGAGATTTTGATTGACCATGAAATGCAAATTTCTAATGTATGAAAGTTCATAAAATGAGCTGATTAGAAAGTTTTCTAAACTCCTGTTAAAAAATGCTGTTTGTTTATCTTCTCTTAAAGCGTAAGTACCTTTGTTTCTTTGCTCAGTTCAGCTTCTCAAATATTCAAAGACTTTCCTTAATCAAATCTCAGTCTGGTGGAGTTTTTAATTTCCATTTCCAAATTTAATTAGATTGTATTTCTGATTTTTGTGATCCTACCTTCATTTCCCAGTTGAAGTTAATTCCTGGGCTATATTGTGGTGTTAGAGGGCAGAAGGCCAGAGAGCAGATAAGGAAACAGCTGAAGAGCCAAGTCCCAGGTGGTGGTCTGTGACCCTATCAAAGCAGTAAGATACTCTCCATTGCAGCTTCCCTACTTCAAAGCTTTGAGGAGGCTGTGGTCGGGTGAACTCCAGCAGCTGTTGGGAAGAGGAAGGGAAATGGGGTAATAGACTCTCACTAAGATCATGACTGGAGGGAGAGGGCTAGAATCTGAACCTTCTAAAATGAATTCAGTTCATGCCATGATCTGCCCATGGCTGCTGATACTAGCAGTGAGCCTACTGCATCCCCTTCCAGCAGCTTTTGGCACATCATTTACTAATGTCCATGCTGTCAGCTGTCAGTGGTGCTTGCATCCTGGGTAGGCTCAAGAGAAAGACTTAGCATTTCTGGACATACCAGAGGTGCTGATCCCATTCCTAGAGGGTTAAGTTTTCATGAGTTTCCTCTGCCCTTGATCTTCGTGAGCATTACCCCACCTTTGCAAGTGGGTTCCTAGGTTCTGCCTTTTACCTTCCCCCGTAGCTAGCACTGTCCATTTCTCTCTCTCTCACTCTCACACACACTCACTCACGCACACCCCGCATAGAGACAGAGGGGAGGCAGATTAATTTACCTTTCTAGCAGGGTCCAAGAACAGCAGCTGGGATATCTACTGTCTGTGTGCTTTGCAACCTTCTGGCTGCTATATCATCATAGGATGTGTCAGGAAGAGAAAACAGGGTATACAAATGAGAAATACAACCTCAGATTGAACTGGCAAATCAATATACATACACAGCTAGCTGAGAATTCAGATGTCCATTTGTACTAGTTGTGCTCTTCTGCAAACAGCTGATTTCACTAACTGGTTAGAAATAGCAAAGTGAGAATTGTGTACGTTTTAATGATGCCTGTTTGTGTACTTGCAGAAGGTGCTTGTATGGTCTGTTGGGTTAATTTTCTTAATGATCGTTAACGTTTTATACACATTTTTAAAGCTTTCTTTTTGTCCTTCAAGAATTACCTCTGCAGACCCGCTTTCTTGTGGGCATACTCCTTGGCACTGTAAGCTCTGAACGGTCTAGAAATAGTGGCCCCTGGGGCAGTGTGTCTGTGGTTTCAGGGCATATAAGAGATCCCATCCCCAAGTGCTCTGTCCCTTTTGACCTGAAGTAGGAAATAGTCTCAGAATCACCAATTAGGCTACATTACAGAAATAATTATTCCTCAGTTCCTTAAACTGAATGGGGGGTTAAGTAATGTGTCCTCCCACTCTGAAAAATAGTCTCCAGTAAAACGATACGAGAAAAGAGTACAGTTGCCAGAAATGTTTGTGGCACAGATACCACTTTCAACTCATATTTTGTTGTAAAGCTTGAAATACTGAAGAGTTTCCAATTCAGCAGGCAAAAGTGACCAGAGGACAATAAACTTTCCAGGGTCAGCTAGCTCCCACTCCTTTCCATCCAACCTCTTCCTCTCTTCCCAACTGACTGTCTTTCTCACTCAGGTGCCTCAGTCCCGCACAGCTCTCAGTTGGAAGAAGAGGAAGCAACATCTGGTCAAGATGGGTGAGGGAGGGGTACAGTTTATGGCTGGGTTTGGAGCTAATGCCTGTAATTTTTAACTATCAATTAAAAATTAGGAAAGAGATATTTAAAATGCATCTTTTTTATTACCTCCCCATTCCCATTGACTTTTTTTTAAACCAACTCCATAAACGGAGATAGAGATATTGTTTTTCAATTTGGTAGTTGGTGCTGTTGTGACACTTGGGCCTACAAATTTACCCAGATTGTGAGCTTAACTGTAAAAAGTATGTAACAATTCATAACATGTTACGATAACCAAAAATAGCAAATGTTGAAGGGCACAGTACTAAAGGAATGCAAAATAACTGTTAGTCTAAACAAAATATCTAAGTCACTATAATTCAAAAAATGTGTTTTGCTACCCCTCACTTTTTGGGTCCTTAAAAGAACGAAATTTTGTGGGGAGAGTACAAAAGAGTTTTTAAAAAGCACACTTGAAAGAACAGACAGAGGCTACTGAAACAAGCTTCACCATCATGGCTGCCACTTCCTCTATTTCTTGGGAGCCCGGGTCTTCTTTATCCTGATCTTCAGAAATGTCCTGACCAGACCAGGCCAGGGAGAGAGAGAGGGGGAGCCAGTTTACAACCCAGATACCTGGGATGAAAGAACTTTAACAGCAGCAACAATAGAAACAGCTCGAGCCCATGTCAACTAACATCTTCTCTTTTTTCAAAAAATGAACAGTTATTACCATCTTTAATACCATCTAAGAGACTGTCAAACAAGGAGTTTTTTCTTTCTAAAATTCTCTCCAACTAAAGATATAGAAAACAAAAAATGTTAAAACGAGAGCCTTATTTAATACTTTACGTTTCAAAGGTTTTAACTGTTTCTCCTTTTCTAGATCCTTAATTAATAAAAGGTTAAAAAGATTTTTAATAGTATATTTGCCATGGTGCTAAGCAGGCTGAGGTCTCTCTACACCAAACCCCAGACCTTGTTTAAACTGTTTAATATTAGGCAGTAACTGAGTTACGTTAACACCTCTGGCCCATTTATTCCTTCTAAATTAATATAACTGTGTACAATTGTTACATCATCAAGAAATCCCACCGGGCCAATCAGAGTGCACCCTGGACAATGATTGCCCAAAACCAGATTCTAGAGTCCAGCTCCCTCTCCCTTTGCTGTGTTGGCTCTCCAGTACTACTAGGAGTGAAAAACTGTATAGTCCTATTCCAATCTCTAAAGTCAGCAACTCTGCACCTTATTGCCTAAGTGATTTTTGAAAATGGAACTTAAGCACTTTAAAAAAAAATTGTGCCTGTAGTCTCTGGTCAATTTAGAAAATGTGTGAGGCTGAATTTGTCAGTATTATGGCATCTTAGGTATTTTGGTGTAGGGCTATATAATTATCAAAGTTTCTTTTCTTTTCTGTAGAAAGTACACCTGTACGCACTTCTGATGTGGATTATCGACTGTTAGAAGCGTCCAAAGCAGGAGATTTGGAAACTGTGAAGGTAGGTTTGTCTAGGTGATACTTATAGGATGGAAAGTATTACTGAGCAAGACCTTCTCTGCTAGGAGAAGGTGGAATGACCTAAAAATCAAAAGGGAATCCTACAAAAAAGTGAAAAAATGGACAGATCTCTAAGGAGGAATACAAAAGAATGGCATAAGCATGAAGGGACAAAATCAGAAAGGCTAAGGCAAAAAATGAGTTACACCTGGCAAGGGACATAAAAGGCAATAAGAAGTTTGTTAAATACATTAGGAGCAAGAGAAAGATAAAGGAAAGCGTAGGTCCTCTACTTCGTGGAGAAGGAGAACTAATAATTGATGACATCAAGAAGGCTGAGGGGTTTAATGCCTGTTTTGCCTCAGGGTTCACTAAAAAGGTTAATGGTGACCAGATAGTCAACACAATTAAAATTAACAATAAGGGGGAAGAAACGGCAGCCAAAAATGGGGAAAGAACAGGTTAAGGAATATTTAGATATATTCAAGTCTACAAGGCCTGATGAAATTTTTTCTAGGGTTCTTAAGGGACTAGCTGAAGCAACCGTGGAACCATTAGCAATTATCTGTGAGAGCTCTTGGAGGATGGAAGAAAGGTTCTATTGTTTACCCATCTTCAAAAAGGGGAACAAAGAGGAGCTGGGGAATTATAAATCAGTCAGTCTTACTTTGATACCTGGAAAAATACTGGAACATTTGTAAAAAGAAAAGGAGTACTTGTGGCACCTTAGAGACTAACAAATTTATTAGAACATAAGCTTTCGTGAGCTACAGCAAGCTCTAATAAATTTGTTAGTCGCTAAGGTGCCACAAGTACTCCTTTTCTTTTTACGGATACAGACTAACACGGCTGCTAGTCCTGAAACTTGTCATGGAACATTTGTGAACACCTAGAGGATAATTGGATTATAAGAAATAGCCAGCATGGATTTGTCAAGAACAAATCTTGCCAAAACAACCTAATTTCCTTCTTTGACTGGTAACCGGTCTAGTAAATGGGGGGTGGGGGGAGCAATAGATGGGATATATATCTTGATTTTAGTAAGGCTTTTGACTCGGACCATTTGAAATTTTTATAAGCAAATTAGGGAAATGCGGTTTAGATGAAATTACTATAAAGTGGGTGCAAAACTGGTTGAATGACTGTATTCAAAGAGTAGTTATCAATTCTTTGCTTTCCAACTGGGAGGATGTATATAGTGGGGTCCAGCAGGGATCAGTCCTGGGTCTGGTATTATTCAATATTTTCATTAATGACTTGGATAGTGGAGTAGAGAGTACGCTTACAAAATCTGCAGATGACATGAAGCTGAGTTGTGAGCATTTTGGAGAATAGGATTATAATTCAAAATGACTTTAACAATTGGCTAATTCATCTGAATTCAGTAAGATGAAATTCAATAAAGATAAGTTCTTTGCAGTACTTCATGTAGGAAGAAAAAATGAAATGCACAACTAGAAAATGGGGAATAACTGGCTAGGTGGTAGTATTCCTAAAAAGGATCTGTGATCTACAAACTGAACACGAGTCATCAGTCTGGTGCACCGGAAGTAATTGTCCCACTCTGCTCAGCACTGTTCAGGCCTCAACTGAAGTACTGTTCACTTCAGGAAAGATGTGGACCAGTTGGAGAGAATCCAGAGGAGAGCAACAACAACGACCAAAGGGTTAGAAAACCTGACCTAGGAGGAAAAGTTTAAAAAAAAAAAAAAGAGGGAAGCTGTCTTGAGAAAAGAATCTTAATTCTTAAGATTAATGTTAATGTTAAAGGCTGTGTTAATGGCTGTTACAAAGAGGACTGGGATCAGTAGTTCTCTATGCCCACTGAAGGTAGAACAAGAAGTAATGGGCTTAATCTGCAGCGAGAGAGATTTAGGTTAGATATTAGGAAATATTTCTAACTATAAGGATAATGAAGCTCTGCAATAGGCTCCCAAGAGAGCTTGTAGAATCCCCATCATTAGAGATTTTTAAGAATAGGTTGGACAAACACCTGTCAGGGATAGTGTAGGAATGCTGGCTTCTATCTCAGCTCAGGGGGCTGGACTGGATGACTTCTCAAGGTCCCTTCCAGCCCTACATTTCAATGATTCTGTGATCTTGGTTCTGTCACTGCTTTCTTTTAAATGTTCAGAAATGTTGTTTTTCCTTGTTCCTGTAGAATGACCCCACTCTCCTATGCTTGGGCGCTTGTGCACATGAGAGTTCAGGCACACGCTCAATAATGTGATCATAATGTGGTGTTTTCCCTACCTAACCACTGTTTCTTCCATTAAGTATGGAATACAAAGCATCCGTGAGCAGGTATTCATTAATGCCAGTGCCTGTAAATGTGGTGACAGTACATAATTTGTTTTATTTAAAAGAACAGCCACAAAAGTCAGAACTGGCACATGGCACGTACCATAATTATGGTTTAAATAGAATTTCTCTCTTCAGTGTTCTCCACTAATCCAGACATTTGGAATTGTAGTTCCTCCCAGCCATCTGATGAAGACAAAGCACACATGCTTTTGAGAATGTCGCATATAAGGGTCCAGATATCCCTTAGCCATTAGTAGATTGAGCACACTGTGTCCCCCTAGCAGGCTGCCAGAGGAGAGAGAGAAAAGTAGGTCCTTGAGACCTAAAGGAAGCCGCATGGCACACTTTGGTCTGTGGCTGCCATAGCAGCACATATGAGGCACTGAAAGGCAGTGAGCCGTAGCCCCTCGTGCAGGGCTGATGAGAAGAGGAGACAATTATACTGGGGCCCCAAGCTCGGGGGCCCTAAAATGTCTTTAACAAGGGTGAAATGGGAGTGAAATTGGAGGGGAGGGGTCCCAGAGAACATGATGAACAGGGGCCCCGAATTTTTCTCAATAGGCTTGCCCATGTGTAACGGAAACCCCCACACCTTTACTAGCATATCCAGACCTTATCAAGAGAATGAGGCCCCAGTCTAGGGCTGGGCTCCAGTTCTGCTAGAATTGCCAGACCCTCCTCCTGCATGAAGTGCCACGGCAGCGCGGGCTTGAGAGGGGTGAGCAGGGCCAAGTGTCCCCTCAGAAAGCCCTGTAAAGGTAGGAAGCCCCACACCAACACTTGGCCTCTTTTGGGCAGGAAGGGATTCAGGAGCCCCACAACAGGATGACTGCTCCTTGGACCCCAGCATCTGCAGCTCCCAGGATAAAGAAAAGGAGTAGAAAACGGACAGATCCAACTCTGCCCCTTCCTTGGGCAGGCGCAGCACTTGCCTTGAGGAGGGACACTGGTCCTAGGAAAGCCCCCTGTAGCTTTCATAGTCCATGTCTTGGTTTGGGCCACAAATTGAACCGTCTTGGACCCTGAGCACCTTCCTCCATACCCATGCCAGCTGATGAGCAGGTCTAGCACCAATCTTCTTCCTGCAGAAGATTTGCTCTCCACCATGGAGCAGGGAGTGTACCAGCAGCTGCAGCCCCGGGAATCAGCTTCCCATACGCACACCATTGCCAACCAGACTGGGGGCAGAGAGGAGAAGCTGCTCTAGCTGTTCTTAACAGCACTTTAATCCTCATAGGAAATGCGGAATGGGAGCATCTTGCTGGTGTTTAGCTCTGCCTGCAGATGCTCACCAAACAACGTCAGATCAGAATTCCAGCTCCCACAGGGGCAGGTAGGAGATTAAGGACAAAGAGCAGCTACCATTCTGGGTTACCCCTGAGAGGGAAAAGGGATGAACTAAGGAAAGAAAGCAATGTGCTCTTCCTTCTCCATGCCCCCAACTGACTATGCCCAGCTTGGCTCCACGTGAGCGGAGACACTGAAGAAGAGAAAACTCTAGAGCTGTCACTTGGAGCAAGACCATACCTCCAGCTTCCTCCTCCTATTCCTCCCGGTAGGGCTCCCCTGCTGTTCAGTCGGGACATCACGAATATTTGGGGCTTTGCCTTCTGGTCTTTAAAGAGCAAGCCAGGATAGAGACAACAGGAAGAGTGCAGCCCCCATCCATTCCATTGCAGAGAAGAAATAGCTGAGTCCTGGTCACAGAATACTACTCAAGATGTCAGTCCAGTCAGACAACGCTCAAGTCTGCAAGGCCTAGCTGAGGAGGAGGTCAAGCAGTGAGAAATAGGCTTCCCCAATCTTGAGAAGGCTGAACCCCTTACAGAGGGGATCAGCCAGTAGCGTAGCTGGGGGGGAACGGGGCAGCGGCCGCTCTCCCACCAAGCAGAAGTGGCGCCTTTTTAATTTTTTGGTGCCTTTTTAATTTTTACTCGCGCGGCCGGTCAGGTGGTGCTCCGGGTCTTCAGCGGCACCCGCTTGTATTTGGGTCTTTGGCGTCAGGTCCTTCACTCGCTCTGGGTCTTCGGCGGCATTTTGGCAGCGGGAGGTCCAAGTGAAGGACCTGACGCCGAACTGCCGCCGAAGACCCGGAGCGCCGCTGAGTGAGTACCAAGGGGTGGTGCCTTTTTTAATCTCTGCTCCCCCTGTTTTCTCCACCTGGCTATGCCACTGGGACCAGCCAACATGTTAGAGGTTGGCATGTACTTAGGAGGTATTTGCTGGGGCTAGGGAACTCTTATCCTCCTCTTACAGGGCTCTACCTCCATGTTGGAGCAGAGACTAGGGCACCCTAGACAGAAAACCAGCCCAATAAGACTCTTTGACCTCTGGGTATCGGCCATGGAGGTGATCCTTTAGAGCCTGAGGGATGGATGCTGCCATGTCAGAGGTGGAAAGAGAACAGCAATCCCTCTGGAAAGAGAAGTAGCTCTCAAAGATCTTCTTGACAAATGAGATATGCCTGACAAGGTCCTTCGTGATTACTATAGCTTCAGTACATGCAACATGCACCTCCCATGGGGCAGTGAGGTGCCTACTGAAGCTTGGAAGATTTCCAGAGGCCAAAAATGAGAGCTCTGAGCAGGCCAACACTCTCCCAGTTATGCACTCGAATATGTTGTCCGTGTATTACACCATACAGGATATAATCCTATCAAAGGGAGCCTTAACAGAGACCCCTGCAGCTAAAACAGTGGATAGCATATTCTACCTCCAATACCAGGCTAGAAGCCGAACCCTTTTTCAAGGCAGGCTTTTTTCAGGAAGAAGTTGGAGAAGATCCACTAACTCTTAGCGTCTTCAGAGAACTGAGGTCCAAGAGATTCCCAGAAGGTCCCCAGAATTTCAGATCAATAGGCGCATATCCAGGGAGACGAGGACCTAATAGCCAATCCAATAAAAAAAAGACAGACTAACAAAAGGATTAGCTTTTTATGTTACCAAAGAAGAGGTAACAGACTGCAGGGAACCCTTTCAGGCTTTAAATCATTTGTCTGACGGTACAAGGGCCTGAGCGCAGAGTCCCAACATCACAGGAAGGCTGAGGGATTTCTTCCACATATGGGTCCCACCATGGGTCAAGGACATGATAATAGACCAGTATGCCTAGTTAAGGGCAATGTGAGATGATCCAGGGACGTTGTCGTTCTGTTGCCCTGTAGCCATGTCAGTTACAGATACAGGCCAATCCGCTGGTCTGAGGAGAAGAGGGGGACACAAGGATCTACTTAATTGTCTCCAAAATAGTGGGGGAGTCTGTGTCCCGTTTTGGACTTGAAAAGAGTCACCTCCTTCCTCGGGATTCAGGATGGAGTCACTAATGCCTATCATTCAAACTGAACCATCTCCAGGATACGCCAATCCTTGAGTCTCACCAGAAGTATTTTAAATGCATGGAAACAGGAGCAAATCGAACACATATCCTTGAAACCTCCCCACCCCCCACTGTTCCTCAGACATTCTTGTCAACTGCTGGAAATGGCCCACCTTGATTATCACTACAAAAGGTTTCCTCTCCCTCCCGTTCTCCTGCTGGTAATAGCTCACCTTAAGTGATCACTCTCATTACAGTGTGTATGGTACCACCCATTGTTTCATGTTCTCTATGTATATAAATCTCCCCACTGTATTTTCCACTGAATGCATCCGATGAAGTGAGCTGTAGCTCACAAAAGCTTATGCTCAAATAAATTTGTTAGTCTCTAAGGTGCCACAAGTACTGCTTTTCTTTTGTGAATACAGACTAACACGGCTGCTACTCTGAAACCTGGAAATACTCTGGACCTTGGATTTATTGTACATTTAACCCCTTTTCCCATCCATAATAGTCAGGGTACTACAGAAGTTTGCCAGATCTAGGGGAGCCTTTTGTAGCTCCAGTAGGCTGGAGGGGGCATAGCTCAGTGGTTTGAGCATTGGCCTGCTAAAACCGAGAGTTGTGAGTTTAATCCTTGAGAGGGGCCATTTAGGGATATGGGGCAAAAATTGGAAATTGATCCTGCTTTGAGCAGGGGATTGGACTAGATGACCTCCTGAGGTCCCTTCCAGCCCAGATATTCTATGACTTAGATTCTATGATCTAAGAAGGCAATGGTGAATTGGTGAAGATGTCTGTGTTCCCACCCTCTCTCCAGCTCTTGTTAATTCTATGGCCAGGGATAGTGTCCAGTACTTCATGAAGGCCCAGCACAGTTTGCAATCTCAGTTGAGGCCACAGTGCTAATCATCCTGGATATCTTGCAAGCTTCTGTAACTTTGAGCCTGAGAGTCAGGTACATTCGAGTTCAGGCAGTGATAGTCAGTGTTCAAAGGCTCAGTTGGTATAGTCTCAGTTGGCTATCACTCCAAAGTTTCCAGGTTTCTGAGGGCAGTGGATAAACTGAGATTGGTAGTTCATTATCCGAAGCCTGCATGGGGCTTGAATCTGGTGTTGAGTGTTTCCATGGCTCTCCCTTTGGATCATCTGAGAAGTATTTCTCTGCGACTACTATCCTTAAATCCTGTTAATAATAGCATTATGTTCAGCAAGAAGATAAGGGAGCATAATCCCTTTCCTGCAAACAGTTGTATATAATTTTTCTAGGACAAAGTCATGCTAAAGACTTGGCCAGAACTCAGGCCCAAGACATTGTCTGTCTTTCACCTAAACAGAGAATGTGCCCTACCTATATTTGGCCTCAATCCTGAGATGGCTACATTGCTTGACCCCTGCAGATTTGTGTGGATGGGACAACAGAGTTCAGGCAGACTCAGAGCTTTTCATCATGAACCAGGGTTTAAATGTCAATTGCTATTCAGATCTGCTATCTCTGGATGCATCAGAGAGACTATATGGCAGAAAAGAAAGTACACCTATAAAGTTCATCCTATCTGACAAGGATTTGCAAGGTTACTTCCCACATCTTTGTCAAATTTCATGGAATAAGCATGCAGATGTGCCCTTTTTCAAAAGGTGCTGCAGGCAGTCTTCTAATGATGATCGTCTAATGATGATAAAATGATTAACTTCATTGGGGAGGTCTGAAGCATCTTCACTGCTGTAAAAAAGAGAAGGGGAAGGTTTCCTTGCCTGTTTTCTTTTTTGAGCTCTTTTGTACCAGTTCCTATAAAATGCTGGTGCCTGTCTCATGTCTGAGAATGTGAATGCAGAGTCCCTGATATGGTCCAATTGCTGCTGTTACTACAGTTATTTAATGGTTTTTGAATAGCATCAGCCTAAATTTTTCTTTAATACCGCTTTCGAAATATTCAACTGAAGGCTGAGCGATGACAGACCTTGATAGCTGTGTGTATGGCATCCTCAAAAGTCTCGATGTTATCCTTTAAATGATGGTGCACATATACATTGCATTATACTTGTATGCTCCCAATGCACTCAAGTTGGAGATTTTTGCCAGCAGTATCACTACACGACACATGTTCCCCTGCTCTCCTTGTGCTCTCAAGCAAGAACATAAAAGGGGCCTCCTGCTGCCCTCCTGTCAGGTCCATCTCACTGCCTGTGGCAAGAGTTGGAGCTCCCTAAAGCCTTAGCTTTGGTCAGCCAGCTTTAGAAAACTTTGTCCATAGTTACACTGTAAGTGTATTTTAGTGTGTAGCATATATTAAAGTACAGAATAGTGTAGTATAGTTATGTAGATACAGTTCTATTGGTATATGGAGGATTTACTATGACAAAATCCCCAGGTTTTAGATAGGTTTCAGAGTAGCAGCCGTGTTAGTCTGTATTCGCAAAAAGAAAAGGAGTACTTGTGGCACCTTAGAGACTAACAAATTTATTAGAGCATAAGCTTTCGTGAGCTACAGCTCACTTCATCGGATGCATTGGATCCAGGTTTTAGATAGTGTGCCACTTGCAGGGCCGTTATCCCTTTCACAGATGTGCACAAGAGTTGTCTGATTTGTTTGAATGAGGGACATGTGAGGGTCAAATGCTTTATTTGTACCTCCTTTCCCACCTGAACTAAGAAGCAGAGAGAGACTGTTGCTTGCAGGTTCACCTCACGAAAGGAGGCAATGTGACCTGTGTCTGAGCCATCTCTCAGTTGTGATCCTGGGGCCTCTGGATTGACTCAGAGTGCTCCAGCTTCTTCTGAGTCCAAAGATAAGTCTGGAAGCAAACATCATGCTTCCCCATTTCTGTCTGGGTCAAAGAGTTCTAAATGTTCATTATCTCTCAAGATCTCTAAATTTAGGTCTTCTCCCAGAAGTGCATCTAGTAAGTCCTCCAGCACCCCGTGGAAAAGGGGAGCATAGAGTGTGTGGCACAGCCTGAGGGCTGTGTTCTGAAGAGGATGCTGTGATCCTTGGAGTGACATGGGTCCAGGAGCAGAAGTGATGGTGGGTGAGATATCACCAACAGTCAACGTACCGACCTGTGGAGCTGATCCGCAAAACAACCAGTAGGAGGCGCTAGCGTGGTGGGTCCCACCCCATCACAGGGTCTAAGTTATTTTCTGAAAAAAGAGATACCATGCACATGGTTCAGTGGTAACAGCCAACACATCTGTTGTTTGGACATTCAAATTTTCCCTTTCCTGGACAATTGGCCAATGCAGGCAGCAACATTACATGAGTGTTATCATCATCATCATCGCTTGTCTCAGAGAATCTTTCACAGGATTTCTGACTGTATCAGACTCTGCTACCAGCTTACTAAAGTCTCTCCTCGATTGAGAATAACAGCTCACTCCACCAGAGCTCAGCTTTCCTGAGCAATGTTCCAATAGTTGATGTATGCAAGACAGCAACATGGTTGTCTGTACCTCTTCTACTCATTATGCCATTGCACAAGCTCTCTCTATGATGCCAGCTTTGGCAAGTCAGTGCTACAGTCTGCATTTTGGTGATCCAAAGTCCCTCCACCTGAAAAGGAACTGCTGATGAGTCACCTACATTGGAATGTATATGAGCACAGTCAATTGAAGGAAAAAAGAAACAGTTACTTACCTTATAACAACTGTTCTTCAAGACATGTTGTGCACATACACATTCCACAACCCTCCCACCTTTCCTGATGCTTCGGTCATTGCTTATAGTGGTGTTAAGGAGTGGAGAGGGAGGTGGTGGACATGCCTCTTGTATGCCTTCACCTGGGAGCAAGAGGAGAACACCCATATTGCTGGCAAAAGTCTCTGACTCGAGTGCACTGGGCACACATACACCTACAGTGAATGTGTAGGTACACAACACTTCTCTAAGAACAACAGTTACTGTAAGGTAAGTAACCATTTTTTTCTGTCTCTGTCTGTTGATTGGAGTAACTATAACCCCCAAGTGTCTCGACTGGTACGGAAGATCTCAAAAAAAGAACATTAACAGGTAAAGAAAATTTCCCCTTACATTACAGCTGCCCCTCTATCTCACCTTCTCCCATACACCCTCAGCATATCGTAGCTTTGGCAAACATAAGTGTGGTTGAAATATTGCACTGTTGGTTTCAGACACAAGGTATCGTAGAAAAACCGAGCAAAATTGGTTTGGCCTTGTATGTTGTCTGGTTTGGGTATATGTGTTACACATACATACAAACACTTCCCACGCTGTGTGTTCCAATCAAAAATGTTGTGTGAACCAACTCAACAGCTGAACTGACTTTATTCAAGCTTGATTTGTTCTGTATATTGCTCTGAGATCTATAGAACAAACAAAGTCTGAAAAAAATGGGTTCATTGGTTCTTAAGTTAAAAGTTGAAAGGTTTTTTCATGTGTGTAGAATTTGTGGCAGGGAAGAGTCAGTTCAGCCTAAGGCTTATAACGTTGGAGTTGAATATGCACAATAGACTTTACCAGTAGAATTTGTGCTACAGAGGTTACCAGATAGAAGTCTCAGTCACAGTACTGTGGGGGTTTCCCTATGCTTTCGAATAGCCTAGAACATAGTGTGGTTATAGTTGGTAAATGTTTACTCTTTAAGGGTGACTACTGTAGATTTAAGGCAGGTTTGGATGTTAGGGCCACTGTGAATTCTTTTAGCTTGATCTAAACTTGCAAGAGTTTTTTAAAGCCTACCAGATCTTACAAAGACTTCACCATTTCCCAGACTACCTTGTGTCTGAAGACAGAGGGGTAATGGTGCCTCCCCCTTCAAAGCAAGCGACCTAGACAAAGGAGCACATGGCTAAGATAAGAGTTCTTACCTCTGCCACTAAGTGGCCTTAACTTTTCATTTTTATGTAGCACTTTAAAAGTATTGTTAGCTAGATCTCACAACATTCTGTAAGAAAATAGCATCTTATCAGATGGGCTAATAGATGGATTAATGAAAGTAGAAAGGTTGTGATTTCTTCAAGGTTATACAGCAAGTTGGTATAAGAGCCAGGATTAGAGCGTAGCTCTCCTGACTCCCCATTCCACTAAATGCTAGCGTTTAATCCACTAGACCACAGACCTCCCTAAACAAGCCACTAATGTGTCTTTGATTCCCCATCTGCAAAATGGGGATAATACCTGCTTGCTTCATCTATTGATCCAACTAGGCTGGGATTCTGTTTACCAGTATTCTAACTTGTGGATTTGGAGAGGTGAACTCAAAATATACTGCCTTAAAATAGGGGGGAAGTTGTCAAATTGAAGCCGTGAATAGTTAGGAAGTGCCCAAGTTCAAGTTTATGAAATGTCCCACTATCAGAAAAGAATACTTTTTTCTTTTCAAACTTTAATTAAGGGGGAAGAAATGAGTTGAAAACATAAACAAGTTTCTAACTGTGACCAAGTTCTGTAGTAAACGTTTTGTTTCCTCTTTGATCTCAACAGCAGCTTTGCAGTCCTCAGAATGTGAATTGCAGAGATTTGGAGGGACGTCATTCAACCCCGCTGCACTTTGCTGCAGGTTATAACCGTGTATCTGTAGTAGAGTATCTGCTGCACCATGGGGCAGATGTGCACGCCAAAGACAAAGGGTAACTTTTCAGTATTGTTTCTTATTAACCAGTGCTCCTCACATTCATTGTGGGAGAGAGTTAATAGTCTTCTCAGTAATGTTTAGCTTTCTGATGGTACTGATGGTAATATCAAAATATTAAACGATAGTATAGTTGGGATAACTTTACTTCTTTAATCTCTGCAGCTTTTTTCTCCTCTGTTCTATTTTGTTTTTGTTCTTTCTGCTTAATAACAGTTTATCAAATATTTTGGAAGGTGTAAAATTAGCTTTTTACTTATGATGTGAAATAGGCAGGGTGAACACTACATTTTTCTCCTTCATATATGGTTTATATTAATACAGAAAGTTAACTTTTAAAAAGTTAACTATTGTTCTCTCTTACTATTACGAAATGTTTTCCCCCTTTTAAATCAAACTATCAGGAAAGGCTAGAAATACTATACAACCTCTTTATTATTTCTAGCCTTTCCAGGTACTTTGATTTAAAAGGGGGAAAACATGTCCCAATAGTTAGAGAAACCAATAGTCAATTTTTAAAAAGTTGTTTTTCTGTATTAATATAAACCATCTATGAAGAAGAGAAAAATGAACAGTTTCAAGGTTAGGTTCAGGTCCTAAATGTCTTGAAGTTTTAAGCTCCTTTCAAATGGAATTGAGAACAGTTTTTTCCCCACAATATTACACATGCAGGGCTTACTAATGCCCAAACTTCATGTGTCAGATAGGATTTTAGCCACCCACTAAAACCCTTTTTGGAAATTTACAAAGTGTCTAAAGTCAACATTACATTAGTGATTCTTGCAACATATGCAAAAAGAAAAGGAGTACTTGTGGCACCTTAGAGACTAACAAATTTATTAGAGCATAAGCTTTAGTGAGAAGTGAGCTGTAACTCACGAAAGCTTATGCTCTAATAAATTTGTTAGTCTCTAAGGTGCCACAAGTACTCCTTTTCTTTTTGCGAATACAGACTAACATGGCTGCTACTCTGAAACCTTGCAACATATGGGTATTGTTAGCAATATTGATATGGCCTGTTTATAGAAATTAATAATAATGACAATTGGTCGAACATCATCAGTTAGGAACATCATTGGCAGGAGCTGAAGAAAAGCTGTTTTCATTCGCTGCCTGGAAAAGGGATGTTCATTTCATATGTACCTCCATAGAAGGGCATGTAAAGCTGTGAAACTGGGGATACTAAGATGCTGATAGTCTTTTTTTTCTCTCTGAGGCAGTTTTATCCACTGGAGCTTTGTAAACTTGTATTTGATTTCGACTTTCTGCGACTATTAAAACTTTCTTTCTCTTTGATTAGTGGCTTAGTACCGTTGCATAATGCCTGTTCATATGGACACTATGAGGTGGCTGAGCTATTGGTGAGGCATGGGGCCTCTGTCAATGTGGCAGACCTGTGGAAATTTACTCCGCTGCATGAAGCAGCAGCAAAAGGAAAATATGAAATCTGCAAGCTGCTTTTAAAAGTAAGTCGTTTACAATTACCAAACGTATTTTTAAATGTGTGTTCTGTTACATTTAAGATCTGAAACAAAGATCATTTTATTATTTTTCAGAGAGTTAATTTGAATCCATTTTCATCTTAAATTTTACTGTGATATCTGGCGGTTTCTATATTGAATGTAAAGACATTTGAAGTGCCTTTCAGAACATGTTCACTTTATTAAAATTCATCAGTACAGATGATTTTTCAAGACAATGTTTTAATTTTTTCTGAAATATTCCTCTAATTCATTCAGTAATGTCAGTTAAATAACATTTACTTCATACAAACTGAAACAAATGGAATTAGTTTTAAGGATACAAAAAAATGAACTTTTACTTGTGGAATAGTTGCTACAATTGAATAAACTTTCATTGGTATTTGTGCAAGTGTGCAGAATACAGCAATAATTAAATGTGGTCTTTAGAAAATATCTTGTGTGTGAGAAAATCCTCAGAGGAAGTGTAAATGAAGACAGTTTGGAAGAAGCACGATAATCAGCAGGAGTGCTCAAGCTAGCAGCCCCTGCTTTAAACAAAAACTCTTAATGAGAATGTTTAAAATAAGCTTGACAAAATTGCAAGAAATCATTAGAGAAATTAACCGCACACATTGTTTTCTTCATAGGCTTTTATATACTTTTTTTTAAAGGGTAGGCAGTTGTCAGGCTCTCTTCACCCCTTTTTACAATGTTGCTGCTTAGCCAAGCTATTCCTACTCAACCTTGTTAATTTTTCTGAGGACTTTCGCACTTTGATGGAGGACCACCACAGCAATTTAAAATCCTGCTGCAGTAGAACCCACAAGCTATCCCTCACAGAGGTCCCAGGGCTGTGCTTGATGAGGGCTTCTAAAGCGACATCTGATTACAGAAGTTATCTCAAACTTTCAAATGCAGTTTTCTTTTATCAGCACTGGAGTGCTCTGCAGCCCTGCGATTCCAGTGGGGGGTTAGCTGTTCTTGTACTCAACCTCAAAGGATCCTCAACAAAAGTCAGTTCCTTACTAGACACATCACAGAAGACTTAGAAGCATTCCCTAAGGTCCTGAGGAGGTTGAGGTTATACTACCTGTTGTAAATCAGACTTCTGCATCCAAGAGCTAAACATGCTCCAGTGACACACCCTTAAAATTGTCACAGTTGGCCCTGGGTACATTTGAGACGATTTCCTTGAGCCTTGTATGGTTGATACTTGTGCTCGAACCCCACTGGTTATGAAGGGTTTCTGCTGCTCTGACTGGCAATAATGCCTTTGTTTTGGTGTGCGCTGGGATGCGGAATGTGCACCCTCCTGAAATCTGCCTTACTTTGTTCCACTACACTTGAATTTAAAAATATTAAAAATAAAGCTGTTTTTTCAACTGTATATTTGGGATGCGTGCTGTTGGCCTTATCTCATGTGACCTTCTCTTCCATTACCTTGCTTTGAATTGCATCCTCTCCTTTGCTTCTCTGTGCTTGTAGGTGAAGAGGGCTGTCTTTGTGTTCCTTAATTTTTGTCCGTTTCTCATTAGCATTCTCCCTGTCTGTTAATATATGGCCCTATCAGCATATATTTGAGCCCATGGATGTGTGTTTTGTTGTCCTCCAGAAGGAGAAAAGTTCCACTTTTTGAAACCTTTCACACTAGGGATCTAGAGCTGTAATTTTCAGAAGACTGCAATAGACATTTTAAACAATGTGCCACAGAGAACACTCTCTCTCCAAAAGCTGCTTGGATGCATTAGAGCCAATTTCTGCCCGCGTCTTCCATTCACATCCTTACTCTAAACTCCTGTCTAATAGATGCAGCCTTGGAAGCAGGACAGTGGTAAGCTCCCCCCACTCCGCCCCCCCCCCCCCCCAAATTGCCCACCTTGGCTTATAGCAGGGCTATTTCGCTGATGCTAACAACTGTTAGACTGCTCTGAATGTTGCTGTACAGCACAGTGGGTAATATGTTGGCAGTTGCCAGCACCTTGTCTATTGCAACTCTCCCACTGTTATGACACCACAGGAACTGCACCATTGTTAGCAATGGTGGGAAAGTTAAGGGGAGCTAACCTTTGGTAAAAACGTTCCCTTATGTAGATTCACATTTCTCTCCTGAATCTCGGCTTTGCTACATTATTGCCATTAACAGTGGTGCAACTCACTAAGTTGTAGTGATGCAATGCATCCCTGTGGGCCATCCTCTTCTGAGTGCTCCATTGCACTGCATCAACATTCAGCATTCCTCCATCTCTTCCAGGACCAGCACACTGGGTACCTATTCCGCAGGGCCCAGATGTAGAGGTTTGTGGGAATAGTAATCCCCAGTTAGAGAAACTATACTAAAAATTTTTAAATGTGGATTGTAGAAATCAGCATTTTGTATTGTATAAAAATATATACTTAAGTTTTGGAACAAGAAAGCCTTTATGTGGCAGTGCAGCAGCGTATAAAGCATAAAACTCAGAAGCTGCAGTAGCTCAGAACGGAATTATCAGGGTATAGGAGGAAACCTGCACAACCTGCAGAGTGGATTTCCAAAGGGGTTACAGGAGCATTGTCAGATTGTACAGAAGTGCCTTTACAACACCAGTGCTTTTAGATTATGCTAGCACTGCAACTGTGAAGAATGACCACATGCAGAATACAGCTGAGATGAGCCTTGCTCCAAGCAGTTGCCTTTACAATGATGCAGTTGCAAAACTCGTGAACCATGGCAAGCTGTGTAATGTATAGATGCAAGAAGTTACAAGTGCAGTGTATGTTTACAGCACCACAAAGCTCTTCAGACCTGTAAGGTTGCTTTGTAGATTAGCAGTTTGGGTTTAGCTTTTATAATGTCTATTCTGTACAGTGGGTATCCACTAAAGTACATGGCTGTTAATTCATGAAAATGGATTGCAAAATATCACTAGCTTTGAAAGCATTCCCAGTGCTATGCTGCAGAATGCAGTCCATGAACTGACATACCTAAGTATTGCACTCACTTATTTGTGGCAATAACATGTAGAATTGTTATTTGTAGCATGGAGCAGATCCAACAAAAAAGAACAGAGATGGTAACACTCCTCTAGATCTGGTGAAGGAAGGAGACACGGATATACAGGACTTGCTGCGGGGAGACGCTGCCTTGCTAGATGCTGCCAAAAAGGGTTGTCTGGCAAGAGTGCAGAAGCTGTGTACACCAGACAATATCAATTGCAGAGACACCCAAGGAAGAAATTCCACACCATTACATCTTGCAGGTAAGCAATTTACCAGAGCTTCTAGACTCTCTTTTCACAGTTATGCAATGTAATCAACAAAAAACAGAGCATGTTATAAGGAACTGACATAGTAATAGTTTCACAGCAAATTGCCTTGGTTACTGTGCAATCTTTCTAGACGTACTACAGGAAGACAGTAGCTTGCAAAAGAGATGCTTTTGAACTCCAAAAATCAAATAGTTTTAGCTTTCCCACCTTCCCAGTTTTTCTGTTAGTTCTACTGATACTCTGTTTTATTTTCTCTTTGTGTAGCTGGCTATAATAACCTGGAAGTAGCTGAATACCTTCTAGAGCATGGTGCTGACGTTAATGCTCAAGACAAAGGAGGACTAATCCCCTTACATAATGCAGCATCCTATGGGGTAAGGTATAAGCATTTATACTTGTGAATTACAGTGCTAAGCTTCTCATAATTTTGTAATATTTTTAGTACGCAAAGTAGGGGGAAGTTTTTCAAGTGGTTGCATCTAAAGCAAATTATTGCGACAGACTGTCTTATCTGGAACGAAGTTTGGTCTCCGTAGCCATGAGGGAATTAAGACACTATGATATCTTACTCTCACAGGTCTCGGTGGCTTTCATTAAAAAGCCCAGAATTTGACTAGGAGGGGGATGCAGTTGGTACTACTGTATACAGGGTCACTTACAGAAATTTTGGAATACCATTGAAACAATTGCTATTATGGAAACCAAAACATTTGTAGCAAGTTGGCATAATGTTTGGCACCTCTTCTTTTTAACCAAAGAAATCTCTCCTGCAGTTGTAGAAATAGGCAAAGATTCAGATGGTGATTAAGAGTTTGAGTGGGAAGGAAGAGAGAGCAGTGTCTGTGGATCAAGCACAAGTTCATTGTGGAGCAGCATTATTAGGACAAGTAGTCTGTTAGTGATCTCCCTTCCTTCCCACCCTCACAAAGCAGCATTAACGTACAGAGAATCAAGCATCTTTATGTACAATATCTGCATAGATGTAAGATGGACCTTTCCCTAAAACACGACATGCCACTTTACCTTGTGGGTGACTTCAGAAGGAAATATATTACAAGCAATTGCGTGAAGTCCATTCTTAGATTCATAGATACTAAGGTCAGAAGGGACCATTCTGATCATCTAGTCCGACCTGCACAGCGCAGGCCACAGAATCTCACCCACCCACTCCTATGAAAAACCTCATCCATGTCTGAGTTATTGAAGTCCTTAAATCATGGTTCAAAGACTTCAAGGAGCAGAGAAGCCTCCCTCAAGTCAACCATGCCCCATGCTACAGAGGAAGGTGAAAAACCTCCAGGGCCTCTCCAATCTGCCCTGGAGGAGAATTCCTTCCCGACCCCAAATATGGCGATCAGCTAAACCCTGAGCAGATGGGCTCCAGATACTCATCCAGATACCCAGGAAAGAATTTTCTATAGTAACTCAGATCCCATCCATCTAATATCCCATCTCAAGGGATTTGGCCTATTTACCCTGAATATTTAAAGATCAATTACTTACCAAAATCCCATTATCCCATCATACCATCTCCTCCATAAACTTACCAAGTAGAATCTTAAAACCAGATAGATCTTTTGCCCCCACTGCTTCCCTTGGAAGGTTATTCCAAAACTTCACTCCTCTGATGGTTAAAAACCTTTGTCTGATTTCAAGTCTAAGGGGTTCTTGAAAGAATCCCGGGTAGATGAAAGACTACATACATGACACTAAGTTAATGCCAGATTTGTTTGCCTCTTCTAGTTGTGTTTTCCTCTACTTACTTATTGTAAATGCAATTTCAGCAACTAGAACACTGACAAAAATGACTGCACTGGAGATCGGAGGGGAAATGGCTTGAATGCAGTAATTGAGTCCAAAATTGTTTTGACATTTATACCAAAATGCAAGTTACCGAATTGCATGCATATATTTGTGCTGTTGTGATGCTGTATTTTATGCCTCAGTTTCAGTCGTTATTTCAGATACTGTACCAGATATGTTGCAATACTTGGGTATGATGGGAAGGATTAACAATGGAATGCAAGCCTCTAATCTGATTCTTCCTTTTGCTAAGGATCATTTGAAGTTGTTAACATTATTTGAATATTTTTTAAGTCTTGTGCCGCAGGTGTTTTTTTTCCAAACTTTAATAAACTAGCTTTCCCATCTTTGCAGAACAATCCATCACAGCTGAGTACTTTTTCTATGTCTTTGAGGTCAATCCTTTGCTTTTAATGTACACATTTTATATAGTTAAACTACAGATTATTTATCACGTTTGTTAGCCTTGCATTTCATTTACTGTGTTTTGTCACAGCTGTATAGGATAGTTTTTAAATTCTTAAGAACTGGGCAGTACTTAATTCTTGCTGTTCGTTGCTCCCTCAGATGTTTTGTCAGCAAATTTAACAAGTTTGGTTTCTCCAATAGCTAAACAGCAAACCTTACATAAAGAAGGCAGCAGGAAAAAAGGATACCAGAGACAGAGCTGACTTTTTATCTGCCTTTGACAGCTCTTACCTCTGCCATTTACAGATGTCCACAGTCTCTGATTTAGTATTAGAAAACTGTTTTAGAAGTGGGATAGAAGGGAGAAAAGTGCCAGCCTCCCACAGTTACACAAAGATGTTTCATTTTTAGTCAGTATAAAATGTTTATCTAGCCAAAAAGGTCTGATAACCATGGAAGGAGAACTGGGAACTATCTCCATGTTTTTCAGGGAGTGGAAGTAAGCGGTAATATGCTTTGTCAAAAGTGTAATGACCTTGAAGTAAAATGAACAAAAACTGGGGGAGAGAGTCTTAGAGTGCATTGAACTGACCGTGGATTCCAAATGAAATGAATGTTGTGATTTCCGTCTTGTTCTTAATGCAGAGGACTACAGGTTTACCCTTAGCTAACACCCATAATTTCAGCATCAAATGTTTTAATCTGCTGAAAGGGAAATTGGAGGGTATTTGGAATAGAAAATTGCCAATAATTGTTTCACACTAATAATCACTTTAAGAAATCATAATTCCAATCTAATTCAGTGTCACCTTTTCTGTGTGGTTAATGAGAGTTGTGTTTAATGTTTTTTCATCACCTTTTTTTAAAAATGTTATATGTTCTCCTTATTGTATATTAGCCATCGACACCTCTTAATCTCAGTGATATGGCATAGATCAGCTGTGAAGGGAGGAATACTTTTGTGGTTGCTCCTGAATTTTTATCTAATATAGTCAGTTTGTAATTCCTTCGTTAAAAATTGCTTTTCCTTTAGTTCCCCCATCTTCATGTTGGATATACCCTGTTTATTTACCATATAATTAGGTAGTGTCTTTTATACCATGTGGCAGAAAAGTATGAGAAATACCAATTGCTCCTAAAGTTCAGAAGGGGAGAAGTGAGATTAGCAATCTTTTAAAACAATATTTCTTTAGCGATAAAGCCAAGCCTTTTTGCGAGAGGTTGGTAGCTACTTAAAAACCACCCAGTAGGGAAAGATGAAATCTGTCAGTGTAATCAGTCTTTGGGTATGGGTCTGTGCTGACTATTTCAAACAAGTTTTCATACTTCAATCTGCTGTTTTTTTTTTAGCTGAGTATACTGCTTTTGCCTTTATGCAATGATAAACCAGTTAGTAAAAACACTCATAGGAAGATGGTACAGGGAGTAATTTTTCCCTATAATTTGTTTCCTTTTCTTCTTTTTTGATTTGGATGATGATTTAAAATGGTTTATAGTTGTAAGGGTGGGGTACAAAAGCAAATTACATGTCTGTTAAAATGCCACATCCGTAGCCTATGGAAATAAATGTAGATGGGGGAAACTGTACCAGCATCATTTTGGTTCAAAGTATTTTTTGTAGCTCATTGTACCAAATAATGAAATAAATGCTCAAGAGCCAGGTTTTCAAACGGGTTTGTTTCAAACGGGTTCAGCTGCAACTGAATCCAACCACCTTTTTGGAAGCCCAAATGGGAGTATTTCTTAAAATGTGGCCAAAAGTCACTAAGATGCAATAACTGACGCTGTATAAACGACAATAGTTTGAACACAGAAAATAATATTGCTTTTCTTGCCCAGGTTTTCTTATTTTGTATATTTTATTGTAAATATGTATTCTGTAGATCTTTAACCATTTGACCATTATACATTTTCTAACATTGGGTGTAAGTCAATGAACTGCTAAGCAGAACGAAAACAGCGTATGAAACGTGTTCCTTTATCCCTGTTCGTACATATTTAAAATCTATGTCAGGCCATACTAGCTACAGCAATCTGAAGAAAGATGGTACTTGTTCCGTTTGTCAGTATCTGGAATGTTCTTCCTGCTCCCAGGGACTTCATAGTGGTATCTGAGCTCCAGAAATAAAAAAAAACAGTTCAGGAGTGAACACACTTACTTTCCTCAGCAAAATCCCAGCCCTACAAACACGTGAACACTGGATATCAGGGATGACTGCTCACACGCTTATAGTAAAGCACATTTGTAAGTATGTGCAGGATCAGGGTCTGAAAATGTAAAGAATTCTCTTAGAATAAGATAATGCAAATCTAAAACTCTACATGATTGTCCCTTTCTGTAACATCAACCAAAGAAAATCACCTAATCTCATTATTCTGGAGATGAACTGCTTAATAGTTTATATACAGTACAGCTAAACTACATGATTAAATGCAATCCAAAGCAACTCGCACAACTGATTCCTTTGAGCGAATTGGGAAGTTTGGGTTTCCTTAGCATTTTCATATTTAGAGAAACGTAGTTTATTCAGCTAACAAAATATGGCCTTGTGCTGCCTTATGCAGCTTTGAAATTGCGAAGCTGAGTCAGGAAGAGGAAAGAATGTCCATCATTGTTCATATGCCCATTGCTGATGGGAATGTTTTTCAGTCTTTGACTGGAGGGAAAGTTGTTGTAACATAGGCAGGTGAGTGATGGAGGTGGGTGTAAATAAAGGGAGGGGAAATGAAGAGGATCTCTGAATAGCCATATTATCTCTGCATAAAAGAAATGAAGATGTGACTTAACAATATCACATCATATGGCCTCTACATTGCTGTACCCTGTAGCTGCTACTCTATACTTTAATGATAAAAGTACTGGGTTTTTTTCAGCATGTGGATATAGCAGCGCTCTTGATTAAATACAGCACATGTGTAAATGCAACAGATAAATGGGCATTCACACCGTTGCATGAAGCAGCACAAAAAGGAAGGACACAGCTATGTGCTCTGCTACTAGCTCATGGAGCAGATCCAACCATGAAGAACCAAGAGGGTCAAACACCTTTAGACCTGGCAACGGTAAGTTCATATTGCAAAGCATCAGAAACTGTTATAAAGAATTGGCTTTATGTATTAAATGACACTCAGGGCTTCCACTGTGCCAGTGGTCCTCAGCCTTCTCCATCCTGGGATTCGGGAAGGGTAGGGTGGTCAGGACTTCATTACGTCCATGCACAACCCCTCTGTTGGCAGCAAGCCCATGCACAAAAGGTAGGATGAGATTCTAGTATCTTACTTAAGGTTTAAAGTACCAGTTTCATTCCCAGCACTTTAATTTTACCCAAACTGAACCTTTCCACCTGAAATGTCACGGATGTGAGCTTTAGCCAGCACACATTTTATTTATTTGAATCCTTTCAGGGAAATAGATCAGACTTTGAGGAAGTATGAGTGTTCCAAAAAGGGTATTCTCAGTTCTTAAATAATTTCTTAACCCTTTTTAGGCACAACATAACTCCAAAACAATGTGGCTAGAATGACCCAGAAACCTCCAAACTACTAGTTAGCTGTAGGTCTTCCTGAATCCTTGTCTTTGACTAGTTGGGTTTTGTTAGTGGCAGGATTAGTTAAAAATAGTTTCCACACATCTTACAGGGCACACAGAGTTTATGAATTCCAAGTGATCCCATTATTGATGGTTGCTATGTGGGGAGTGGCACACAGAGAATTGGAAAGTAGAGAAGTTTGGAATAGACGGGGGAGGGAGTAGGAGAGTTTGAGCCACAGTGAGGGGGGTGAGGAGGCTGGGCTGGGGAAGAAAACAGATTCATGGAGTGGTCTAGACACCATTCCCCAAATAAATCCACTTTACATGTTCCCCCTGCACCTCCACACATGTTGCTGTCCAGTGACTCTGAAAAGGACTTTAGGGATCATTGTGGAAGCCAGCTGAACATCAGTTCCCAGGGCAATCTTATGGCTAAGAGGGCTAATGCAGTGCTTGGATTTATAAACAGGAGAGCACCAAGTCAGAGTAAGGAGGTGCTCTTACTTTGTACACAGCATTAGTGAGACCATTACTGGATATTGTGTCCAGTGTTTCTGTCCACATTTTTTTAAAAATGTTGAAAAATTGGAGCGAGTTCAGAAAAGAGCTACAAGAAGTAATTTGAGATCTGGACAGCCTGACTTACAGTGAGAGACTTAAGAAGCTCAATTAAATTTCTCCAAGAGAAGGTCAAGAGGTGACTTGACCATGCAGTACAGGTATCCACAGGGGGAAGAGATTTCTGACAGGAGAGGTCTCTTCAATTTAGCAGCAAGGGCATAATGACATCCAATGGCTGCAAGCTAAAGCTAGACAAATTCAGACGATGAATAAGGTGCAGGCTTTTTGTAAAAGTGAGGTATATTAACCTTTGGAACAGTTTACCAAAGAAAATGGTAGATTCCTCATCTTTCAGAGTCTTTACAGTCAAGACTGGATGTCTTTCTATGGGCTTATCTAAAGGGACATTTAGTTTGCCGCAAGCTAAAAGTTCCCCAGTGCTCTCTGATCTCTTCCTGTTTCAAACCAGGAACTTTTAGTGCACAGCAGCAGGGTCCACAGACACTTAATGCACAACAATTTAGTGCAGGATAGACTTACACCCCAGCTTGCTGCAAACTTCGGCTATGGTGGGAGGGATAGCTCAGTGGTTTAAGCATTGGCCTGCTAAACCCAGGGTTGTGAATTTTATCCTTGAGGGGCCATTTAGGGATCTGGGGCAAAAATTGGAGATTGGTCCTGCTTTGAGCAGGGCGTTGGACTAGATGACCTCCTGAGGTCCCTTCCATCCTTGATATTCTATGATTCTATGATATGTCTACACTTGGAGCTACTGGTGTGATTCCCAGCTTGTGCAGACAGTCACACTAACTCGTATCCAGCTAACACTCTAAAAATAGTAGTGTAGCCACAGTTGTGCGGCAGCAGTGAGCAATAACAAAGGCTAGCCATCCCAAGTATGTACCTGTGGGGTCTCAGCAGGTTTGTACTTGGGACTGCTAGTGTGTGTTAGCCTGCTGTGAACTGAGTGTCCATGTGGACCCTGTTGACAGAATTTTTAGTATGGCGCTTTGATTTATGCTGCTTTGAAATGGGAGTATATTAAAGCACACTAGTGAACTTTTAGTGTGCGGCCACAGGCTCCATGTGGACAATTGCTGTGAACTAAGGCTATGACTACGCTACAGCCAATGTTGTCATAATTTATGGTGCTATGGGGTGTGAATAAACCACACCACTGAGCCACATAAGTTACACCAACAGCTGCCAGTGTGGTCGGTGCTATATTGGCAGGATACACTCTACTGCTGACAGCTACCGCTGCTCAAGGGGGCTGGCATAGTTAAGCTGTCAGGAGAGCTCTCTCCCATTGGTTTAGAGTGGCTACATTAGAGAGCTTACAGCAGCACCACTGCAAGCTCTATAATGTTTAGACAAGCCCTAAAATAGGTTCTCTAGCTCAACCAGCAGTTACAGGATTGAAGAAGGAATTACATGGTGGAATTGTCTGATCTGCTATGCAGGTCTGATGAGATTATTATAATGGTCTTTTCCGGCCTTAAAATCTATAAAATCACACTGCCATGAGGTAAAAATTTAATTAACTCTCTAACATATAATAGAAAATAGAGCTGGTCTTAAAATGTTGTGTTAAGTGTGTGCAATTTTTGCTTTTTTTTTTTTTTTCTTCAAAATGAATGACCTATTACAGGATTAAATCTGTGTTATGAGATTGTTGGGGGTTTTACTTAGATGGGGATTGGGAATAAAGTTATCCACTGAATGTATTTTTTTCCTTCCTTAGTAAATGAATAGATGGTGATTTAAATGAAAATAAAGCCCTATGTGAATGTGCTTTCTGTCTTTCAGGCTGATGATATCAGAGCTTTGCTGATAGATGCAATGCCTCCAGAAGCCTTGCCTACCTGTTTTAAACCTCAGGCAACTGTAGTTAGTGCCTCTCTAATCTCGCCAGCATCTACTCCCTCCTGTCTCTCTGCTGCCAGCAGCATAGATAACCTTACAGGGCCTCTGGCAGAACTAGCAGTGGGAGGAGCATCAAATGCTGGGGATGGAGCAGCAGGAACAGAAAGGAAAGAAGGAGAAGGTAATTTTTCTGCTGAGTAAGGTTCCTTTGCAAAAACACAATAAGAAGATGCTTAACATTGCATTCTGCCTTACTTGATCCTGAAGATGTTGAATATAAAAATACTCCCATCTTAAAGGAAATGTGAATTTCTCTATTTCTCCTGTTTTCTGCCTCTGCTCTTTGATTCATAGATTCATAGATACTAAGGTCAGAAGGGACTATTCTGATCATCTAGTTCGACCTCCTGCACAGCGCAGGCCACAGAATCTCACCCACCCACTCCTACGAAAAACCTCACCTATGTCTGAGCTATTGAAGTCCTCAAATCGTGGTTTAAAGACTTCAAGGAGCAGAGAAGCCTCCCTCAAGTGACCCGTGCCCCATGCTACAGAGGAAGGCGAAAAAGCTCCAGGGCCTCTCCAATCTGCCCTGGAGGAAAATTCCTTCCCGACCCAAATATGGCAATCAGCTAAACCCTGAGCATATGGGCAAGATTCACCAGCCAGATACTACAGAAAATTCTTTCCTGGGTAACTCAGATCCCACCCCATCTAATATCCCATCTCAGGGGATTAGTCCTATTTACCCTGAATATTTAAAGATCAATTAATTACCAAAATCACATTATCCCATCATTCCATCTCCTCCATAAACTTATCGAGTAGAATCTTAAAGCCAGATAGATCTTTTTCCTCCACTGCTTCCCTTGGAAGGCTATTCCAAAACTTCACTCCTCTGATGGTTAGAAACCTTCGTCTAATTTCAAGTCTAAACTTCCTGGTGGCCAGTTTATACCCATTTGTTCTTGTGTCCACATTGGTGCTGAGCTGAAATAATTCCTCTCCCTCTCCTGTATTTATCCCTCTGATATATTTATAGAGAGCAATCATATCTCCCTCAACCTTCTTTTAGTTAAGTTAAACAAGCTCCTTAAGTCTAAACAAGCTCCTTAAGTCTCCTTTCATAAGACAAGTTTTCCATTCCTCGGATCATCCTAGTAGCCCTTCTCTGTACCTGCTCCAGTTTGAATTCATCCTTTTTAAACATGGCAGACCAGAACTGCACACAGTATTCCAGGTGAGGTCTCACCAGTGCCCTTTATAATGGTACTAAAACCTCCTTATCCCTACTGGAAATTCCTTCTCCTGATGCATCTCAAAACTGCATTTAGTTTTTTCACAGCCATATCACATTGGCAGCTCATAGTCATCCTATGATCAACCAATACTCCAAGGTCCTTCTCATCTTCCGTTACTTCTAATTGATGCGTCCCCAACTTATAACTAAAATTCTTGTTATTAATCCCTAAATGCATAACCTTTCCCTTCTCGTTATTAAATTTCATCCTATTACTATTACTCCAGTTTACAAGGTCATCCAGATCCTCCTGTATAATATCCCGATCCTTCTCCGAATTGGCAATACCTCCCAGCTTTGTATCATCTGCAAACTTTATTAGCACACTCCCACTTTTTGTGCCAAGGTCAGTAATAAAAAGATTAAATAAGATTGGTCCCAAAACTGATCCCTGAGGAACTCCACTGGTAACCTCCCTCCAACCCGACAGTTCGCCTTTCAGTAGGACCCGTTGCAGTCTCCCCTTTAGCCAATTTCTTATCCATCTTTTGATGTTCTTATTGATCCCCATTTTCTCCAATTTAACTAATAATTCCCCATTTGGCACGGTATCAAATGCCTTACTGAAATCTAGGTAAATTAGATCCACTGCATTTCCTTTATCTAAAAAATCTGTTACTTTTTCAAAAAAGGAGATTAGGTTGGTTTGGCACGATCTACCTTTTGTAAAACCATGTTGTATTTTGTCCCATTTACCATTGACTTCAATGTCCTTAACTAATTTCTCCTTCAAAATTTTTTCCAGGACCTTGCATACTACAGATGTCAAATTAACTGGCCTGTAGTTACCCGGATCACTTTTTTTTCCTTTCTTAAAAATAGGAACTATATTAGCAATTCTCCAGTCATTCGATAAAACTCCTGAGTTTACAGATTCATTAAAAATTCTTGCTAATGGGCTTGCAATTTCAGGTGCCAATTCCTTTAATATTCTTGGATGAAAATTATCTGAGCCCCCCGATTTAGTCCCATTAAGCTGTTTGAGTTTTGCTTCTACCTCAGATATGGTAATATCTACCTCCATATCCTCATTCCCATTTGTCATGCTACCATTATCCCTAAGATCCTCTTTAGCCTTATTAAAGACTGAGGCAAAGTATTTGTTTAGATATTGGGCCATGCCAATTTTTGTTCATGATTAGTTCAGAATCCAAAGGCAAGGGTCACTGACAAAATGCACAGATTTCCACTGTTGCTGCTGGACAAAAATTCTGATGGGTATCATTGTGATTTGGGGAAACATGATGGCTGAGATAAGGGGGTTGTTAAAGTTTTAATCCTTTGATTAATATTTGAAATACATGCTGTCCATCAGCATCTGAAAGATTGTATAGCAAAAATGCACCCATCTTCATCTGTATTTCTGTGCAACTTGCTGTCCTGTTTTACAGAAATCAGATGTTTCTGTTTTAGGCGGTTGTTTTTAAGTGTATTTAATATTCAGTTTTTACTGAGCTTTTGTACAGTCTGAGGTAGCTTATTTGGTTGAGGACTCTAGAGAGCTGTGTTTTGAAACTGAGGACAAGCTGACATTATGCTGGATGATGGATATCTTCTACATTGATCTGTTTCTTTCATTATAGTCACTGGTCTTGACATGAATATCAGCCAGTTCCTGAAAAGTCTTGGGCTTGAACACCTGCGGGATATCTTTGAAACAGAACAGGTAATGAGTGAGCCTTATGAATGGTGCACTTGTATGTTCATTTATAGGGAATGCAATAAATACTCAAGCAAATTTTGATTGCATCTGTTATTTCCTAACTTATTTTAAATGACTATTTAACATCTGTGAAAAACAAAAATAACAAAGAAAACTACAAATGAGTCATCTAGTACCTTAAAGTGAGGTTCTACTCAGAAAAAGACTGAATAAATGGCATCACAGTTATTTGAGGCTGGTATCAAGTTTGCTCAATTTACAAGTAAAATAATAACTTTTTTCCCAACTGCCAGATCTGCAAATTGATCCCGGGATCTGAGTCACGATTGGTCCTTTGGTCTTGAGCATTATTACCAATAAAGGTTTTGCAGGACAAATTAGACCCTAAGCTACACGTGTCCTTTCCCATTCATAAACCCGTTAAAGGTTTTTTACAAGGAAGAGGGAGAAAAATGGTCCTCCTTAACCTCTGAGGATAGGACAAGAAGCAATGGGCTTCAACTGTAGCAAGGACCATTTAGGTTGGACATTAGGAAAAACTTCCTGTCAGAGTGATTAAGCAGTGGAATAAATTGCCTAGGGAGGTTGTGAAATCTCCATCATTGGAGATTTTTAAGATCAGGTTAGATAAACACCTGTCAGGGATGGTCTGGATCAGTGTTCTCAACCGTTCCAGACTACTGTACCCCTTTCAGGAGGCTGAATTCTCTTGTGTACCCCGAGTTTCACCTCACTTAAAAACTACAAAATTGTCACAACACTCTTATTGAAAAATTGCTTACTTTCTCATTGTTACTATGTAATTATAAAATAAATCGCCACCCGGAGACTGAGAAACACTGATGTAGTATATAGAGCAGTATAAACAAGTCATTGTCTGTATGAAATTGTAGTTTGTACTGACATTGCTAATACTTTTCATGTAGCCTGTTGTAAAACTAGGCAAATATATTGATGAGTTGATGGACCCCCTGGAAGACCTGTGTACTCCCAGTGGTACATACATCCCTGGTGAAGAACCACTGATCTAGACAATATTTAGTCTTGCCATGAGTGCAGGGGACAGGACTAGTTGACGTCTGGAGGTCCCTTCCAGTCCTCAGGTTTCAGAGTAGCAGCCGTGTTAGTATGTATTTGCAAAAAGAAAAGGAATACTTGTGGCACCTTAGAGACTAATAAATTTATTTGAGCATAAGCTTCCGTGAGCTACAGCTCACTTCATCAGATGCATTTGGTGGAAAATACAGTGGGGAGATTTATATACACACACAGAGAACATGAAACAATGGGTTTTATCATACACACTGTAAGGAGAGTGATCACTTAAGATGAGCCATCACCAGCAGTGGGGGGAAGGAGGAAAACCTTTCATGGTGACAAGCAAGGTAGGCTATTTCCAGCAATTAACAAGAACATCTGAGGAACAGTGGGGGGTGGGGTGGGGTGGGGTGGGGGGGAGAAATAACATGGGGGAAATAGTTTTACTTTGTGTAATGACTCATCCATTCCCAGTCTCTATTCAAGCCTAAGTTAATTGTATCCAGTTTGCAAATTAATTCCAATTCAGCAGTCTCTCATTAGAGTCTGTTTTTGAAGTTTTTTTGTTGAAGAATTGCCACCCTCAGGTCTGTAATCAAGTGACCAGAGAGATTGAAGCGTTCTCCGACTGGTTTTTGAATGTTATAATTCTTGACGTCTGATTTGTGTCCATTTATTCTTTTACGTAGAGACTGTCCAGTTTGACCAATGTACATGGCAGAGGGGCATTGCTGGCACATGATGGCATATATCACATTGGTAGATGCGCAGGTGAACGAGCCTCTGATAGTGTGGCTGATGTGATTAGGCCCTATGATGGTGTCCCCTGAATAGATATGTGGAGAGAGTTGGCAATGGGCTTTGTTGCAAGGATAGGTTCCTGGGTTAGTGGTTCTATTGTGTGGTGTGTGGTTGCTGGTGAGTATTTGCTTCAGGTTGGGGGGCTGTTTGTAAGCAAGGACTGGCCTGTCTCCCAAGATCTGTGAGAGTGATGGGTCGTCCTTCAGGATAGGTTGTAGATCCTTGATGATGCGTTGGAGAGGTTTTAGTTGGGGACTGAAGGTGATGGCTAGTGGCGTTCTGTTATTTTCTTTGTCGGACCTGCCCTGTAGTAGGTGACTTCTGGGTACTCTTCTGGCTCTGACAATCTGTTTCTTCACTTCAGCAGGTGGATATTGTAGTTGTAAGAATGCATGATAGAGATCTTGTAGGTGTTTGTCTTTGTCTGAGGGGTTGGAGCAAATGCGGTTATATCGTAGAGCTTGGCTGTAGACAATGGATCGTGTGGTGTGATCTGGATGAAAGCTAGAAGCATGTAGGTAGGAATAGCGGTCAGTAGGTTTCCGATATAGGGTGGTGTTTCTGTGACCATTGCGTATTATCACCGTAGTGTCCAGCAAGTGGATCTCGTGTGTGGACTGCTCCAGGCTGAGGTTGATGGTGGGATAGAAATTGTTGAAATCATGGTGGAATTCCTCAAGGGCTTCTTTTCCATGAGTCCAGATGATGAAGATGTCATCAATGTAGCGCAAGTAGAGTAGGGGCATTAGGAGACAAGAGCTGAGGAAGCGTTGTTCTAAGTCAGCCATAAAAATGTTGGCATCCTGTGGGGCCATGCGGGTACCCATCGCAGTGCCGCTGATTTGAAGGTATACATTGTCCCCAAATGTGAAATAGTTATGGGTGAGGACAAAGTCACAAAGTTCAGCCACCAGGTTAGCCGTGACATTATTGGGGATACTGTTCCTGACAGGTTGTAGTCCATCTTTGTGTGGAATGTTGGTATAGAGGCTTCTACATCCATAGTGGCTAGGATGGTGTTTTTAGGAAGATCACCAATGGATTGTAGTTTCCTCAGGAAGTCAGTGGTGTCTCGAAGATAGCTGGGAGTGCTGGTAACGTAGGGCCTGAGGAGGGAGTCTACATAGCCAGACAATCCTGCTGTCAGGGTGCCAATGCCGGAGATGATGGGGCATCCAGGATTTCCAGGTTTATGGATCTTGGGTAGCAGATAGAATACCTCAGGTCGGGGTTCTAGGGGTGTGTCTTTGCGGATTTTTTCTTGTGCTTTTTCAGGGAGTTTCTTGAGCAAATGCTGTAGTTTCTTTTGGTAACGCTCAGTGGGATCAGAGGGTAATGGCTTGTAGAAAGTCCTTCCAGTCCTACAATTCTATGATGCCTGTGCAAGCCTGTTGCATTGAACAGAGTTATTAAAGTGAAAGTGATTAGAACTTAGTAAACAATGCCGTTAATGAACAAGGCAGAAGAGGAATTACTTTACCCAGGCCTATGCTAGAGAATTTCAGGAAATAGTTTCCTCCTGCAAACAAGGCTATAATCTTAGTTGTCTTGTGTGTGTAGGGCTAAAGGGTAAATAGTGGGGGAAAAGTATGTTTCCAGTTACTCTGGATATGCAAAATGTATTGTAAGAAGTTACCATGTTTATGGTCAGTTTTTGGAAGAGAATAGCATTTGAATGTACTTGTGAACTCTTTTTCTCAACAGCTTCTTGGACAAACACATAATTTATTAGTGTGAACTAAGATATAATGTGAGGCAGGGGAGAAATAAGACATATATTAAACTGTAGTCGTAAGTCAGGGAACAAACACTTTAAACATAATGTGTTGGTTATGAAAATTCTCCAGACTATTGTATGAAGTGTTAAGAGTTGTCCGTTGCTTCTCAATTCCTGTAGATATGACACTTTTTCTTTAGTCTTCATTGACATTATGTATACCTTTTCTCCACTTTAGCATGAATTGTAATATTTCTTGGCTACCTTTTTCTTCTTATCTAGGAGAAGTGTGCTTTCCATATATTTAATAGAAGTTTATATTTATCAGAAAAATTGAAAAATTGGCTTTTTAGAACCAGGAAAAAACTTTCTATCCAAATAGTTCTGCTCTCCTTGGTTATCTTAATCTAATTTTGGATTATTTGATTTAGTCATGACCCTCTAGAAACAAATCTTTAGGTGCTGCTTAAACTCATTTTTCCTGTTTAAAAAACCTTCCTCTTCCACTGAAGAGTTCTACTTTAGATGCTTATTTTCTAGGTAAGGCTGTCGATTAATTGCAGTTAACTCACTTGAGTAATTCAAAAAAATTAATCCCGATTAAAAAAACTAATGACAATTAATTGCAGTTTTAATCACACTGTTAAATAATAGAATAACAATTGAAATTTATTAAATATTTTTGGATGTTTTTCTACATTTTCAAATATTGATTTCAATTACAATGCATAATGCAAAGTGTACAGTGCTCACTTTGTTATTTTTATTACAAATATTTGCACTGTAAAAAGGATAAACAAATAAAATAGTATTTTTCAATTCACCTCATACAGGAACTGTAGAGCAGTCTCTTTATCGTGAAAGTGCAACTTACAAGTGTAGATTTTTTTTGTTACATAACTGCACTCAAAAACAAAATTAAAACTTTCAAGCCTACAAGTCCACTTCTTGTTCAGCCAATCGCTAAGACAAACAAGTTTGTTTACATTTACGGGAGATAATGCTGTCTGCTTTTTATTTACAATGTCACCTGAAAGTGAGAAGAAGTGTTCACATGGCACTTTTGTACCGGCATTGCAAGATATTTATGGGCCAGATATGCTTGTATGCCCCTTCATGCTGCCGCCACCATTCCAGAGAACGTGCTTCCATGCTGATGATGCTCATTAAAAAAAAATATATTAATTAAATTTGTGACTGATCTCTTTGTGGGAGAAATGTATGTCTCCTGCTCTTTTTTACCTATATTCTGCCATATATTTCATGTTATAGCAGTCTCGGATGACGAGCCAGCATATGTTGTTCATTTTAAGAACACTCACAGCAGATTTGACAAAACACAGTGTGTGTACCAATGTGAGATTTCTAAAGATAGCTACAGCACTCAACCCAAGGTTTAACAATCTGAAGTGCCTTCCAAAATCTGAGCGGGACGAGGTGTGGAGCATGCCTTCAGAAGTCTTGGAAGAGCAACTACAAAACCCAAACCACCTATAAAGAAAACCAATCTTCTCTTGGTGGCATCTGACTCAGATGATGGAAATGAACGTGCATCAGTCTGCATGGCTTTGGATCATTATCAAGCAGAACCAGTCATCAACATATCCTCTGGAATGGGATTTGAAGCATGAACCTTTAGAAACTACAAGTCCACTCAGTCCTAAAGTTTTACATTGTTCTGTTTTTGAATGCAGTTATTTTTTTTGTACATAGTTCTACATTTTAAGTCCAACTTTCATGATAAAGTGATTGCACTACAGTAGTTGTAATGGGGGAATTGAAAAATACTATTTCTTTTGTTTTTTACAGTACAAATGTTTGTAATCAAATATAAATATAAGGTGAGCACTGTACACTTTGTATTCTGTGTTGTAATTGAGATCAATATATTTGAAAATGTAGAAAACAGCCAAAAATATTTAAATAAATGGTATTCTATTATTGTTTAACAGTACCATTAATCAGGATTAATTTTTTTTAACTGTTTGACAGCCCTACTTCTAGGTTATCTGTACAATTTTCCCCCACTAGTGAGAGTTTAAAAAATGTAAATCAGCTTTACTTGTCTCTTTCATCATTTTGAAAATTTGTTAATTCATGTCATACTGTTGTCCTTTCAAAGACAATGAGTACATCTTCATAGTCATTCCATATTATTTTGATGCTTGATGTCTGGAACTGTCTTTGTTTCCCATACACTACAATCTCTGCAAGGAAACAGCCCTCCTCTGATACAGGTACCAGGGAGGGACAATTTTTCATTTTGGATCTCCCGTGACGTTAATCCTAGTCCTCTGGCAGTACAGTAGTATCTTTTGCAGTCTTTTGTAGTGCTGTTCTGCACTTGATGGATGTTTTCAATGATTCTTTCATAGTAACCTTCGTATCTTTTGCCTGATTGATATATTGGGTGTCATGTTTATCGCATATCCCTTAGTTGAGTCCCTCTCTCCTGGATTAAGCATATTATCTTTGTCTACAGTGGACTTTGTTTGCTACTTACAGATCCAGTCATCCTAACTCTCCAGCTCCTTTTTAATCTAGTTGCATGGTTTCCCATTGATTACTAAACCTCCAATTCTATTGTAATGTGTAAATTTGGGAGCAGATGTATTTGAATGCCTCTCCTAAATGAAATTTTTTCAGTATCTCTGAGGTCCAAAAAGTAACCTGTGTATAGAATTTCTGTACAATAGGAAAAGTTTGTGTCTAGACTGCCCTTTATGTCCTGCTCTTAAATCAATTTTCTGTTTCACATTTTATTTAACATCCTATTTTATTACTTCCTGCTTTAGCCAGTAATCTCTATTACTTTGAAATGCAGCCTTGTCAAATGCTTTGAGGAATCTTAATATATTACAGCCAGTGAATAGTCCTGATCTGTCATCATGACAGTCATTATTTCTAAGAACCGTGGGTTACTGAAGCATGATTTTACATAGCCAAATCGTGTTTGGAGAGAGACACGCACCACAGAAACACAAAGTGAATGTTTTAGAAAATCTGTAATGGCATCTATGTAGGATGTGTTAGACATTTTAATAAGGACATAACAGCAAAAGAATGGGAAATTATCAGACTAAAATTGGACAGAACTTTTATTTCCATGTTGTATGTGGTAGAAATACGTTTATCAGTATTTGTGCAAAAATGTAAAATCTTGCTACAGTGTGCTTTAAATTGTTGATATGTTTTTCGTGCTGATATACAGCACCAAGTTAGTAATCCTGACCCCTTGATAATCTTGACAGGAAAGCTGTTGTCTGGGATTTTTTTTTAACACTATTTCTGTATTCACTCATGCAGCTCCACCAGTGCTAGTAATGGTGGGTGTGTTAGTGTAAATAATATACTGGTATGTTAGCCAGAGTGCCATCTAACCCTCCTCAGAGCCGTTCTAGATAATACAATGACTAGCCACCTGTGTACAATCATCCTTGATGTGGAGCTCCATCAATGATACTTCAGTACAGGAAATTATTTTAAAAAATTCAGTATCAGTAGGGTCTGTCACTGAAGGGGAAGAGTTATGATGCACCTAAGGAACAGAGGAATGCAAGTCCCACTGATTTTCAGTGGGGCATATGCACCTAAATCCCATAGGCACATTTGAAATCTCCTATCAGTTTTAAATTAAGCCTTTTATCATTCCTTTAGCAATATTAGATCCATACTAAAACATTTTCCTAGTAATATTTGACTATTGTTTCAGTGCATTCATTAAATGGTTAGAAATTATTCCCAGTTTGGTGTGGAGTCTTATCATGAAGGGAGATGGATGGGAAATTAAATAGCTTACTTTTTAATTGTTATGCTAAATTAGATTTCCGTGTTAGTTTTTGGAAGAGAGAGGTACGTTCTGTGTCGTTTACACACATTCTGCAGCAGCCAGCATAGAGCAGCTCTCTGCTGTCTCATCATGGGGAGAGATCCTGTGGTATTTACCTGGGCCAGCCTCAGACAGGAAGGTGGCAGTCTGTTAGATTGTAGGGTCATCATAATAAAAATAAAATACATAAACTGAGGGATTCTACTCCTAGCATGAATGCAGTGTAGGTACAGTATGATTTCTGTAACAATGGGACTTTTTCTGTTTTTCCTTAGGAGGTAGTGAAGATTTGGCTACTAATTTTTGTCATCCTTTCTCTTTTCAGATAACTCTTGATGTATTGGCAGACATGGGGCATGAAGAGTTAAAAGAAATTGGCATTAACGCATATGGACATCGCCACAAACTAATAAAAGGTGTAGAGAGACTTCTAGGAGGGCAGCAAGGTAAATATATAAAAACAGCCAGCCCTACCTGTTAACTTTGAGTTACGTACACCTGGACCGGTCTGAAATAATTTTCAGCAGGCTTTCAGCAATTGCCTTGTAAAAGGAATGCTCTTAGACCACCCCCAGTCTTAGACCATGACTTTAAAGAGTCTAAGTGTGGTTAGATGTGTTCCTGCTTGCAGCATTGAACCAAATTCCGGCTAGGCAGTAGAGATAAAATGGCTGGAGTCAAAGGAATCTTTCAGTCCAGTGGTGCAAAGATGGGATGGAACCATTGTCTTGTCTCCTCTCCACCACATGGAGGGAAGGAACATGGATTCACCAATGGCAAGTCATGTTTGACAAATCTAATTGCCTTCTATGACGAGATAACTGGCTCTGTGGATGGGGGAAAGCAGTGGACGTGTTATTCCTTGACTTTAGCAAAGCTTTTGACATGATCTCCCACAGTATTCTTGCCAGCAAGTTAAAGAAGTATGGGCTGGATGAATGGGCTCTAAGATGGATAGAAAGTTGGCTAGATCGTCGGGCTCAACAAGTAGTGATCAATGGCTCCATGTCTAGTTGGCAGCCGGTATCAAGCAGAGTCCTGGGGCCGGTTTTGTTCAATATCTTCATTAGTGATCTGGAGGATGGTGTGGATTGCACCCTCAGCAAGTTTGCAGATGACACTAAACTGGGAGGAGAGGTAGATACGCTGGAGGGTAGGGATAGGATACAGAGGGACCTAGACAAATTAAAGGATTGGACCAAAAGAAATCTGATGAGGTTCAACAAGGACAAGTGCAGAGTCCTGCACTTAGGATGGAAGAATCCCATGCACTGCTATAGACTAGGGACCGAAGGGCTATGCAGCAGTTCTGCAGAAAAGGACCTAGGGGTTACAGTGGACGAGAAGCTGGATATGCGTCAACAGTGTGCCGTTGTTGCCAAGAAGGCTAATGGCATTTTGGGCTGTATAAGTAGGGGCATTGCCAGCAGATGGAGGGATGTGATTGTTCCCCTCTATTCGACATTGGTGAGGCCTTATCACAGAATATCAGGGTTGGAAGGGACCTCAGAAGGTCATCGAGTCCAACCCCCTGCTCAAAGCAGGACCAATCCCCAATTTTTGCCCCAGATCCCTAATTGGCCCCCTCAAGGATTGAACTCTCAACCCTGGGTTTAGCAGGCCAATGCTCAAACCACTGAGCTATCCCTTCCCCCCCATTTTGGAGTACTGTGTCCAGTTTTGGGCCCCGCACTACAAGAAGGATGTGGAAAAATTGAAGAGTCCAGCGGAGGGCAACAAAAAAGGATTAGGTGACTGGAACACATGACTTATGAGGAGAGACTGAGGGAACTGGGATTGTTTAGTCTGCAGAAGAGAAGAATGAGGGGGGATTTGATAGCTGCTTTCAACTACCTGAAGGGGGGTTCCAAAGAGGATGGATCTAGACTGTTCTCAGTAGTAGCAGATGACCAAACAAGGAGTAATGGTCTCAAGTTTCAGTGGGGGAGGTTTAGGTTGGATGCTAGGAAAAAAATTTTCATTAGGAGAGTGGTGATACACTGGAATGGGTTACCTAGGGAGGTGGTAGAATCTCCTTCCTTAGAGGTTTTTAAGGTCCGGCTTGAAAAAGCCCTGGTTGGGATGATTTAATTGGGGTTGGTCCCGCTTTGAGCAGCGGGTTGGACGAGATGACCTCCTGAGGTCCTTTCCAACCCTGATATTCTATGATTCTATGCTGCTCTGAGCACAAGGCCATCATTCTAGCAGGCTCCAGCATGAAGTACATACAGTGGGAGCAGCTCTTTGTGTACCTTCGCAAAGGCCAGTCATGGTCTAGTGCAGGGGTTTGTTCCAAGATTAACGCACACAAATGTTGGTTACTAATAACTAATTCCTGAATGGATCACATTGTAATTGCAAACTGTTGGAATTGTCTCTATCACATAGACTTCAGCTGCTTCTCTTGAAAGCAGAAATTGCTAGATAAGTTCTTCTCCCACATAAATTTTACTCTTTTAATATTTTATTCTATTTTAATACTCTTTTAATGCCTCCTGCTTTTCAAGCATTTGATCTAATTTAGGTTGTATTTCCTTTGTTTACTTCCTGTATTGCATTTGCTCCTGCTGTGGGGTTATTTAACAAGCAATAATAGTAAGGCTGGGTAAAAATACAGCTGGTATTGTTTCCTACAGTTGATTTTTACTTCTTAAATTCTTCCCTTTTGCAGGCACCAGTCCTTATTTGACTTTTCACTGTGTGAGCCAAGGGACTATTCTCCTCGACCTTGCTCCCGATGATAAGGAGTATCAATCAGTAGAAGAGGAGGTATTATAAATACAAATATTTTTGTTTTAAAAATTGGTTTGTGTTTGCTACTTAATATCTGTCTTGGAGGACAGTGTGGTTCTACACTGCAAAGTGATCCTCTCAAAATAACATGGGTGGGTTCCATGTTACTGCCACCCAGTGATTACAGATCAGATGTGATCCCTGATTGCCAGATCTTCAAATTCCGCCTAGGAACCGAAGGTCAAACTAGGTTCTTTTCCTCTCACACATCCTCAGTGCTCTGCGGGCCCAATTCCACACCCAGGTACACCTGGGCTAGTCACATTTTTTTCAGATTATGGCCACGGTGATACCGTCACTGCCTTTAGTAGAGCTCCACAAGTGTGTCACTGACTTAAAATAAACAAGCAGTGCTATTGGTGCTGCACAAAGAGAGACTCCAGGCCTGCAGCACCAAAGCAGTTAACAGGAATAAAAAAGATCTGACCCCAGGGCACTCAGGGAGCAGTAGGAAAGGGCCGTTTTTATGCAGTCTCTTTTAGCAAGCTAAACAACATCAAGGTCCTCTGTAGTGTGGGGGAAAAGGACCAAGCCCCCACAGCTCCATGGGGACACACCAGGCATCAGCATCACTCACCCCCAAAGACAGCAGTCAATCCTGCAGCTCTCAAAAAATGAGCTGAGAGTAATTGTGGGTGGAGGCTGGAACAACCATTTCTCCCCAGAGTCCTGGGTCATCGTTGGGAGTAGGACAGGTCACACAACAGCCCCATGATCCCCTTAACATGGCATTGCCTCTTGCCCCAAGAGAGACTAGGGGATGGGTGAGGCCAGACACACACTCTTCTGCTGTTGTGGATGGTGGTGCACATATTGCTGCCGCTGCTTTCGTTGTTGCTGGATGACTGCCCACGTTCAGATCTTCCTTGCTCTGTCCACAGTCTGCCAGCCAGGCTAACCCAGTGCTTCTCCCTGTCTTGCCACAATCTCCTGCTAGTGCTGCCTTCTCCACAGAGACACTTGGATACTAAGGCGATGAGTGCCAGGATAAGAATTTAGATAGGGTAGGATGGATGTTTGTATGCTGTGACCCTTTACGCTTACTTGTAGTTAGTATCCAGATGTGTATGCTCCACAGGGCCACGTGTGTGCCCTACCTACCTTCATGAAAGTTGTCAGTTTTTCCCTTTTTTAGCTAGGGTGTTTGGGAACATAGGTTAAAATAGACCAAAGGGATTGTGCTCTCCTTCATCCCTTTCCCTGTGGCTTGTATCCACTGCTTCAAGATGCAGTTCCTTATGTTTCTTTAAGCCTTTTGGAAACACCCACTGAATGTGCTGTTGGGTCTGGATCATTAATTCCCCTTACAAAATGTATTTTCTTGGAGAAGTGTTCAAAAGGCTCATATGACAGATCAAAATGAGGAGGGAGATTTTGGGTGTACTACTTTATGGTATTAGCTATTTAAATGGAAAAATAAACAAATTACATTGTAAAACCTTTTACCTTGAGCCCTAGACCTTCGTGTGTGATCTGTCCATTTCTGTTAGTAGGAAATCACATTAGGACATGCAGAATCAGGGACTTAGGGTGCTATTTTAACAAATTGTTTGCTTAGTTTAATAAGGAGGCATGGTATGACAACCTCATCATGTCCGATCACCTTGTCACCAGTGAAATACTGATGCCAAGGATCTGCTTAGCAACCCTAACAGCTTGCTGCCCTAGCAAAAGTCAGAATATCAACTGCGAAGTTCACATGTATTAGACTCTTTTGCCTCTCACTTTGTATAGTTTATGTTGATTTTCTGACTTAACATTGCCCTAGATTGTAACCGTTTCTGTGCTATGCTAGGTTTTTTTTGTTTTGTTTTTAAAGTTGAAAATGTTTAAGCTACTTCTTGTTTAGATAAGAGTTTGGAAATCCAGAGTTCATACAGGATCACATATAGCTTGCGTAACAGACAGGGTCAACTGCCAACAGAGTCAAATACAATATTTATTTGGGCTGTTATTAAATTCTGTTACTTTAACTGTAATTGTCTACCAAAAGTCACTTACCTGTAGGTGAAATTATAGTTCTTGATAGCAGGTAATAGTAATGTACAAACACCACAATGTATTGATTCCCCCCCAGTAACCAAGAAATGGAATATTATGTGCCTTCGTTATATGTTCTTTATTATGTCAACATAGTCTTTACAGAAAATCTTTTTTGCTTTTTGTAACATTATAATTGGAATTTTTGAAATTCAATGTCCATGTCTGTTTTTGACAGTAAATTCCAGTGTGCTTATTTTCTTACTTGGAGTTTTATTGGCAAGTTGGGTCATTTGATTTGCAATATGCTCCACTGGGACTTTCTGTACTCTAACAAATAAAAGAACATAGCTGTATTCAAATTTGAGGTCGCTTAAAATTTTGGGTTTCTTTGCTCATTCTCAACGAATGTAATCTGTTATAAGTATATTCACTGTTCCTCATTTTTTGGCCTTGCTTAAATGAACTCCCTTTCCAGCTCATTAATATTATTAGCAGGTGTCAAGTTTTATGTTTCAGAATTCCATTTGATATTTTTATGCAGATGCAAAGTACAATCCGGGAGCACAGAGATGGTGGCAATGCTGGAGGGATCTTCAACAGGTACAATGTCATCAGGGTAAGTCTCAAAGACTTCAGAAAATCAGAAGTAAAATAAATGGTAATGATGCTAACAGGTGGAATCATTTTGATATACTGCCCTGTCATTATATAATTGCATACAAAAATCCACATTACAAGAATGTTAAAGTTGCACAGTCAAGCACTCAGAAGGTCAGAAATACCAAAATTAAGACTGTACATCCATGCTGTGCAGTGAAGGAGGCAGGAGGTGACCGTGTAATTACAGACTGTACCATAATGCATACACACAAAGGGGACAAATTATTAAAGTGGAACAGGCAATCTTAATTCTGGCTTTTGATTGCTTGATTTTGCAGCCTTAACGTTCTGTTAATGTAGGGTTTTTTAATGTAATGTCCCCAATTTTTTTTTTTTTTTTTTTACAAAGCGAACTTCGACCTGCTTCGTGTTGCCTTGGTGTCAACAGGGATAGTATTGGGAGCACAGACGAGACAGCTGCCCTGCTTTCAGTTCCTGTGCCCAGTGCCACAGGAGTCCCTACAGCTCCTGGGATGGAACATGTGCAGTCCTATCACCATTACGAGCTGTGAAGGGATGGAGCATGCTCAATATGGATAGAATGGATAGTATTTTCAGAGAATTGCCAGACTCTGACAAGTCTCTACTGAGCATGTGCAAACTGAGATTTCTCAGAGGCTCATAACTTGGCCAATTTGGGTGGATTTTCCCAGGGATGGCAAAAGGCACATCCCTGACACCAGGCCTACCTGCATCACCACCACCAAATTTCAAGTCCCTGCTTCAAAGCTGAAAGCACTAGACTAGAGCTTCACAGCAAAATAGTATTATGAATGTTTCATGTGCACAAAACAACACATTTTCCCCTAACTTTTTTCTCAGAAATGGCTGAACAGTTTTTGCCTAAATTTTCCAACAAAATTCTGCCTAAGGCAGGAATCTAAAATTACAGCCCAAAAGGTAAAAGTTTGGCAAAGTGATAAGCAACTGAAAACAGAATCTTATAACAGGAAGTGTTGGGCTACCTTGACTAAGGTGGTCTGCCAGCTCTCTGTAATGTTTTTTACCAATTTTGTTTTAAAAGCAAAAGCTTAGGTACCGAACCACCCCAGATATTTGTTATACAGTCCATGCCTCTTGCTACAGTTTCACTTTACTGTATAGAATTACATTTCATTAGAATTGAATCATATTTTTTGTTTACACTGTAGATTCAAAAGGTTGTGAACAAGAAGTTGAGGGAGAGATTCTGTCACAGACAGAAGGAGGTCTCCGAGGAAAATCACAACCATCACAATGAGCGTATGTTGTTTCATGGTGAGGAACTAGTCTCTATTTCTAGGCTTCACGACTTCTTAAAAAAAAAGGGGGGGAGAGAGTAACTGTTAGTGTTAATCATTGTACATTGTTTTTGTTTTTCTGCTCGCTTTTCTCTCCACCATCAGAACATATGTGAGTGTGTTTTGATGAGAAAAGTTACACTTCAAGAAGTGTCCCTGTGGGTGCTTCACTTCAGTTATGCATGCGCCCATGCACCTTTGAGCCAAGATTTTTAGAAGCAGTGCCTGTTTGGCCCTTCCATGTGCCCTACACATTCTCATGCCCTGTTCTGAGGATATATACAACTGCATGCGGGATCCACCCTCCATTCTTTTTTAGGCTCCTTCAGCCTGAGATGAAGTGTAGTGTGTGCCTGTCCTCATCAGCCTAGTCCTCCTATATAGTTAGTGTTTAATGTTTGTGGTGGTAGTTGTTAGAATCACGGTTCCCTCTTTTTTTCTTTTTTTCTCCCTGTTAAGGGGGATTTTTTGGACTTTGCTCTGAGCGTCTGACTGGATCCCCTAGTTTTAAGAGCTTTCTTTCCTTTCAGGAACATATCCCTATCAGTGACAGGCATCCTCAGTGTCTCTGTCAATTTGGGAGACATTCATATCCTCAGCAAGTGCAAGTTCTGCATCTCATTCAAGAGCAGATCTCAAAACCATAGGGAAACAAAGTTTAGATTAGTGATAATCTAGTGATGGGGTGAGGGATAGTTCAGTGGTTTGAGCATTGGCCTGCTAAACCCAGGGTTGTGAGTTCAATCCTTGAGGGGGATATTTAGGGATCTGGGGCAAAAATTGGGGATTGGTCCTGCTTTGAGCAGGGAGTTGGACTAGATGATCTCCTGAGGTCCCTTCCAACCCTGAGATTCTATGATGGAACATATGACTGACTTCTGACCTGGGTACTGAAACCCTCCATGTACACAGGGCTTCAAGTGCCCATCTACTTTGAGATCCTCGTCACTGAATGCCTCAACATATACAGGCTGAACTACGCTGTTTACCTCTGGGCATCAGTCACCAAAAGTCTCAGCAGATGCAACTTCTGTGTCAGAAGTCCGCAGTACAGAGAGCTGTGTTACCTAAGGTTCTGGTTACCGATGAGAAGAATCGGAGTACTGGGTGTCTTAGAAAATCTTGGCCACCAAATCACAAAAAGACTCTGCATATCTCAGGTCCCAAGGGGAATTCTTTAGATTCTCCATGTGGTTCAGGTACCAGGATGGCCTCTAAGGTGTCCTCTGAGAGACAGACTACAAAGAGAGATTGGGTACTGAGGTCATCTACTTCGTACCTAGACCACTAGAGACCTCAAAGAGGACTACACCACCAGACACTGAAGTTGAATTTCTGGTACCAGCATGCATTGGGAGGAAGAGTCCCCTGCCTAGTGGTTAGCACCCCAAGGCAGCAGTCACCCCCAGTTAGTGTAGTTAGGGTCAGCAGCTTTGCCTAATGGGTGCAGTTCAGGGGTGGCATCTCTGCCTAGGGGATACAGGTCAGAGGTGGCACTGGGTTTGTATGAACCCAAAACTATGGTACCTAGTCTCTGTTTTCCAGGCAGTGTCAGGAAATAAATCAGTGGGTGATGCAGCACTTCGGTCTGATAAATGATTGGTTCATACAAAAGTGCTTCCACCCAAAAATCCTTGTTTTTATTGAGTACAAAGCACGCATCAAAAATAGCAATAGTCTAGAGCACCCCAGATAGATATAGTTACACAAAGTCTGAGATAGTGTCGAGTGGCAGCAGCAGGGTTCCAGTGGCTGGCTTTCCTTCTAGCCACTGGGGAGGTGGATTTCAGTGTCTCCTTACTCATAGAAAATCCAAACCCTTTCAAACCATTAGCAAACATGTTTACTTGTTCACCTTTCCCCAAAGACAGTCGTCTTGGTGTCCGTCACTTCTGTCCAGAGGGTCCAAGAGCTGGGAACTTTAATGGCGGATCCCCCTTTATAGAGTTTTTCAAAGAATCATTATAACCACATCCAGACAAAGATGGTGCTATGGTATCTTCTGAATTTCATATAAACCAGACAATTCATCTCCGTTTTTTTCCCCAAAATCAAATCAGACTCGGTAGGAATTTGCCTTCCATATGTTAGATGTCAGAAGCCTAAGGACATCAGCCTTTCATCTGGATAGAACCAAACCTTTCCAGAAGACCCCTAGACTGTTTGTTTCAGTTGCAGACAGATCCAAGGGACCCACAGTTTCCAACCAGAGGGTCTCAAGATGGATCTTTGGGTGTCATTCCAGAGGGTTAGCCCACTCTGCAAGATCACAGACTACTTCTATGGCATTATTTAAGAATGTTCCAGTAGTTGAGATTTGCAGACCTTCGACCTGGACTTCAGTACATACTTTCTCCAATAATTATGCTGTGGTTCATGCCACTAGATTGGATGCTGCGGTTGGCAGTGCAGTTCTATCTTGAGTACTAGATTCTGTTTCAGAGCTCCCTCCTCTCTGTGGGGCTAATGCTTGGCAGTCACCTGAAGTGGAGCAGCCATATGAACACTACTTGAAGAAGGAGCAGTTACTCACCTTGCGCAGTAACTGGAGTTCATTGAGATGTGCTCTCCTACCCATCCTCCTTCCTCTCTGCTTTGGAGTTTTGGGCAGGGATGGTATCCCTAGCCTCTGGTTGCCAGAAGCTAGGATTGAGCGACAGGGGTGGATCACTTGATTACATGTCTGTTCATTCCCTCTGGGGCACCTGGCATTGGCCACTGTCGGAAGACAGGATACTGGGCTAGATGGACCTTTGGTCTGACCCAGTGTGGCAGTTCTTAAGTTCTCTTGTGGGACTTTGTGGTAGAGAAGGAACTGAGGGCGGAACAGGGCACAAGGATGGGTAAGGCGCATGCATGGGCTGAACAAGCACTGCTATCAAAAATATCCAATCAAAGGCACAAGGGTGCGTGCACACCTGGAGTAGAGTCCCCATAGGGACACGCATCTTGAAGAACTCCAGTTGTTGCACAGGATGAGTAACCTCGCTTTTATATTTCAGACCTGCTATTTCTTTGTTAAACCATATTCAGTGCAAGCCACTTTGCTGGACCTATTGGCAGCCCTTGGGAAGGACATTTAGTTGAAGTTGGTCCTGCTTTGAGCAGGGGGTTGGACTAGATGACCTCCTGAGGTCCCTTCCAACCCTGATCTTCTATGATTCTATGACATTGCATTGCCATGAGAGAGGCAGGATGTCAGAGAAAGGAGGGGAGCTGCACCATGCCAGGGTAGGTTAGGGAGCCAGAGAGGACAGAAAGAACAAGGAGGACATCAAAAGACTCTGGAGAACTGCTCAGAAATGCTTGCAAACTACAGCCTCCTGAATAGCTTAAGCAAATTGCACAAGCCACAGTAAAAGTCAGTTTCGTGTAGCAAAACATTGTCAGGATAATCAGACATGCCTATCTTAGGTGGAATTAACTGCTGAAGAATGATTACATTTGACAAGATAAATTGCACTGATATTTGAGTGCCGGGGGAGGTGGGAAGACATGTAATGAGATTTAGTAAATGAATAACAAATATCATGAGTCATCTGTAGGATTCTGGTACATAATGATAAATCCCATCCCCTACAGTATTTTATCAGATATAGCTTCCCCTTGAGTTGACTGAATTCATTTTCAAACATTTAATTTACATATTACACCTAAACAAGTACCTCTTATCAGCAAAAGTCTACAGTAAGTCTGAGCTCCAACCTGCACAAAAGCTAACCCCCCCTTTATGCGTCTTTCTGTTCTAGGGTCTCCTTTTATTAATGCCATTATTCACAAAGGATTTGATGAAAGACATGCATACATTGGAGGGATGTTTGGAGCTGGAATTTACTTTGCAGAGAACTCCTCGAAAAGTAACCAGTATGTGTATGGAATTGGGGGCGGGACCGGCTGCCCAACACACAAAGACAGATCCTGTTACATTTGTCACAGGTAAGTTTCCAAAGGATTTGCCCACAGGGAAAACACACCGTTTCTGTCTCCTTTATACTTTTTAGCTCTGGCATAGGATGTGCTTCAGAGAAAGACTAGCCACTTGGGCTTGGACATTGCATGAAAATTCAGTTTCACACTTTGTCAAGGCTGAACAGAAAGGGTCCCAGCAAGCCCTAGAAATGGTTTGAAAATTACATCTAGACATTGAGTTTACAGGAAGTATAAATGAAAGAGAATGGTGGCTTATGAATAAGGCTTGAAATATCAGGATTGAAACTGAGTGGATCTGATAAATAATAGTGATTGAATGCCAAGCAATCTTTACAGCTGCTTGTGCCTCCATGTAGTGGCTTCTGCTGGCAGAACAAACCTGGGATGCCAAGAACTGGATTTATTGCAGCTTGACCAAAGAGCAGGGTTTTTGTAGCGATTTTGTGTGTGTCATTTATTCAAGGCCTTGATTGTCAATGAAATACATCAATGAGCTCTGCAATGATTCATAGGCTAGTGGCCTTGGCCTTTCTCCCTCTCTGAACCAGTCATTGGGTGATAAGGATTTGAGCTGCCTGCAACGAAACAGTTTAAAATAAATTATAAAGTAGACCACCACAGCCTGCATTTTACCAGATGTCCACATGCACCGTTTTTTATGAAGGTTTTCCTTTCGTTCATGGTTTCCATTTTTAAAAATGTATTCTTAATTTCCTTATTTGAAGGCTCAGGGAAATGCATTTTGATTACTTAAACACGTTCCTAAATTTTGAAGTCGTTCTTAAGGTTTACAGTAGTCGTCTGCTCCCAGTAAGATTTGATTCATGTGTTGTGTTTGTTTCTCTCTTAGACAAATGCTTTTCTGTAGAGTCACTCTTGGAAAATCCTTTCTGCAGTTCAGTACAATGAAAATGGCTCATGCCCCTCCAGGACATCATTCTGTAATTGGCAGGCCAAGCGTGAATGGACTTGCATATGCTGAATATGTTATCTACAGAGGAGAGCAGGTATGTGGATTATAAATAGGGCCTTTCGTTTTCAGTTTTTATTTTATTTAATTTTGCCTGGGAATTTATCCATGTTTATTACCACAACAACAAAAACATGTGAAAATCAGTGCAAAAAACTATTATTAATATTTCTGGGTAAATATCAGGGTTTATTTTGGTGGACAGAAAGACGGGAAAAAAGTATTCAGTAGATTAATTCTTTGAATTCCACTCATCAGTGTGGTTTGCTGCAGAACTCAAAACCCAAGGCCACCTCTGAGTTTAAGAAAACAATATATCTCTAATCCACAAATAACTTTTCATTTGAATAAACAGTTTACTGTTGTAGACTTAGAACTATTAGCCTATAAATATTTACATTTAATAATTGGGCCGCAACGTTTGCAGCACATACACTCAACTTCATCCTTTTCTCCTGTTTTTGTTTTTTTAAAATTTTTGAATACTTCCTTATGTTCTGAAACGTGTTCTGAGACAGATTTTGTGTTCTCTTTCCATTTTAGTGTGTGAAATCTTTAAAATATTATCTGCTAGTCACTTGAAATGTGTACGTGGTGGGCATGAGATTCATCAGTACATTCAGATGTGCATGTACTTCAGAGCTTGCATGCGTGCTGTTTGTTGTGTATATCTTCTAGACTAATAATACATAGCCTTCCATAAACAGGCAGCTTTGCATGTACACCCAGACTAATGTATTATCATAACACATATCTCATGCAATATATTGTATTTTCTTAATAAAACAAGTTATTGTTTATATAGTTACATGATACAAAAGTAGGGTGAAAATTAGAAAAAAAATGAATAATCATTTTTGTGAAACCTGGGAGTTTTTCAGTAAAAATCAGTTTAAACTGAAAACAAAGGGGCTTAATTATAAAGCATCAGAATAATGGAATGTGCAAAATTTGTAGTCAGTGTGGCCATGTCATAAACCAAGTATTGTGTGCTTGTCTGATAACAATCCAGATAACATTCCCAAATTATGTACCAGTCAGGGCTCTACTATTCATTTGAATACATAGTGGTGGCCAGATCCCCAGCTGGTGTAAATCAGCATAGCTCCCATTGGCTTCAGTGGTGCTACACAGTTCTACACAGATGAGAATCTGGCCTTTGTGTATATATAATCACCTTCTGTCTGGTGCTCCTAGACAAGAGCCTCTTAAAATATGTGATTGGCCTTGGTAGTCTCAGCAGAGGGCACTGATTCTCCGTGGCCTTGGTTCTGCTGCAGTGAAGGCAGACTAATTTCAAAGACTTTGCTGGTAGTTAGTGGGCACAGCTAGTTAGATTCCAGTTAGTAGTTACATTGGTTGTTGCTGAAAAGTATACAATTGCCTTGCAAAAAGGGAGTTGGGGTGATTCCTTGTGTGGCTAAACTTAGTCTTACCTTTGTGCCAGCATAAGTTGTATTGAAGACTTGTTTTGAATAAAAACAGTTCAGATAAGACATTTGTCCTGGGAATAAAACTTTCCATTTACATGCCCCGTTTACTGTGAGCACCTGCAGGAAGATTGTCCTCACAGTCCACAGCTCAGAGGAAGCAGTGAAGCTCCAGAATGCTGTATCCTGGAGCAACACAGCCAGTGCAGTGCTGTGCCGTGCCACAGGCACCTGCAGTGAGGGACTGGCAGTGCAGTTACATTATGTGCTCAATGTCCATTCAGTAGTTAGTTTATTCTTAAAATGTTTGCAGGTCATGAAGCAGATCACCAGCTGGCACTTAGTTAGGGCCACTGTCCAGTCCAGTACTATTTCTGTATTCTGTTACGCTCTTGGGGGAGGTGCAGACAGGAACTTACTCGGGGTGTTAACTCAGGAATAAAGAAACTGTCTAAGTTTGGCTGTTGGGTCCACTCACCCATGCAGTGGTAATGCCCACATGGAGCAAATGCCTTTTTATTAAGACTTGTTGCCTCATTTCAGGAGGGCCTTGAAGGTTTTAAAGTTTGGAACCATATGTGCATTAGTGCTCAGCACCCAGCAGCTCCCATTGTTCTTCTTCGAGTGATTGCTCATGTGTATTCCACAATAGGTGTTCGTGCTTGCCACATGCACCAGTGTTGGAAGTTTTTCCCTGAGCAGTACCTGTAGGGCAGCGCCCCTAGCGATACCTGGAGTGGCGCCTCCATGGCATAGTATAAGGGGCACTGCGCGCTCACCCTCAGTTCCTTTTTACCGCCAGTGAAGGCTTCAGAACCGCTCTGCTCCAGCTTTGCTGCAGCTCATCCCCAGGACTCTTGTTCGTTCAGTGTTGGTACCTGCAGTTAGTAGTTGATTAGTTTAGTTTAGTTAGTGTGCCCGGGTCAGGGCATGCACCGTGCCCCGGGTTTTAAGTTGTGCAACACCTTCTGGGGGCCAATGCCAGTGAGTGATCCACAGGCAGACTGTTTACGTTCTTGGGTGAAACCCATCTCAGCGATTGCTGCAAGATTTGCAAGTCATTTAAGCCTCAGACCAAGAGAGAAAGAGACATTAGGCTCCGGGTCATCCTGATGGAGTCAGCGTTGACCCCGATTCTGGCGTGCCGCTCCAAGTCGGCACCGGGTATCGTGGTATCAGTATGCGGCGACCAACCAGCACCGTCTACCAGTCGGCACCGCTCCCCATCCGCGGGACACGCCAAGAAGGCTAAGAGGCCTTCTTCGTCGCGGCACCGGAGCAAGACTGGGGGAGAGGCTAGACCCATGCTGGGCAGTCCTCAGTCCCCATCGGCCTCCGACTCGGGTCAAGTGGAGTAGCCCAGCCCGTTCGGAGCAGGCTTCCCCGGATGTCCAGATGCCCTCCACGCCAGAGGCCCTGCAAGCGGCTCGGGACACTATGTCCATGCCAGTACCAGGAGCACCATCAATGTTGGCCACACGGTCCAGACGCAAGCCGCCGCTGGGATCTCTGCAGTCTCCCCCGGCTCAGTACCGGTCTCGGTAGAGGGAATGTACCTGACGCCGTTCGCCGCTCCGCGACCATCCCATGCATAGTACACGTAGGTCGCTGTCGACCCCCACCAGGCTGTCTGGCTGGGTTCCATCTAACAGAGACTCCTGGCATCGCTCCACCTCGAGAAGTGGATACCAACGGGACCAAGGCAGACGACACCAAGGGTCCTCGTCTCAACAGGACTACTGTAGCCAATTGCTATACGAATGTTGACGCCGTTCTCATTCATTGTCTCACTCCAGGACCCTGCCTTGGCACCGCTCCCATAGCCCCGGGTGTCGATCGCCAGTGCCTCACTGTCATGGATCCGCCTGCCGGAGCCAATCACACAGCAGCTGCTACTGGTGGTACCGTTCTTCCACAGCAGGGTCGTGGTCTCATGGTAGGCACCACTCCCGTTGTTGCCGCTCCTCCCAGTCCAGGGACAGCGGCAGGTCATATGTCAGCCCGGCCTCGCTTCGTAGTCATCCATCGATGGGTCATGCCAGCCAGGCTGAACAGCCTGCTCCACCGGTGCCACAGCAGGTGGCAGGTTCCTGGACCGGCGCAGTGGTACCAGTGGGCACCATGGCCCCTGATGCAGCCCCCGGTGGGGGCTCGCTCGGTGGCCAGAGCTTCTGAACAGCCGTCGGCCTCCCTCCCCTGGCCTCCAAAGAAGGAGTCGGAAGGACACACGTCTTCAGCACCGTGCCCAGACAGCAACCAGGGAATGGATCCTCCGATACCGGTGGACACGCAAAGTACCGCACCTATCTCCTCGCCCTCCCATGATGAGGCGATTATGGCCCCTCCTCCCTCCGTCCTGCAGGAGGACTTTAAAGCCCACCAGGAACTATTGAAAAGGGTGGCATCAAACGTCAACCTCCAGGCAGAGGAGGTGGAGACGCCCTCGGACTCCCTCTTTAATATTCTGTCTGCCACGGTACCGGGCAGGGTGGCCTTGCCACTCCATGAAGGAGTGACGAAAATTTCAAATGCAATGTGGCAAACCCGGCCTCGCTCGCCCCCATCTTTAAGAGAGTGGAATGCTAGTATTTTGTGCCTGCCAAAGCTCATGAGTACCTTTACACCCACGCTGCCCCTAAGTCCCTGGTGTTTGAGTCAGTCAGCCACAGGGAATGGCAGGGCTAAGCAGTCCCTACTCCGAAAAATAAAAAGACTTGAGGAGGCTGGATTCCTTTGGGAGAAAAATTTCTTCATCCTGGAGCTTCCAGTTACGGGTGGCGAACCATCAGGTTCTCCTGGGCCAGTACGAGTTTAATCAATGGGGCTCTCTGCCAAGTTTGAGGACTCCCTCCAGGAGTGCAACAGGAAGGAGTTCAAAACTCTGGTAGAGGAGGGTACAGCGGCTGCCGGGGAAACCCTGCAGGCAGTGTCGGATATGGCGGACGTGGCCGCATGGTCCATGGCCTTCATGGTGTCCATGAGAAGGGTGTCATGGCTCCTGCTGTCTGGGCTGTCCAGCGAGGCGCAGAGCTCCCTGCAGGACCTTCCATTTGATGGCAAGGCTCTGTTTGCAGAACGAACAGACACAAAACTGCATGGCCTGAAGGGCTCCCGCACTACGCTTAAGACTCCTGGCCTCTATGTTCCGGCTCCGACTAGACCTAAGTTTAAGCCGCAGCAGGCTCCCACCCATGCCACCCACTCTAAATATGAGCCCCCCCATAAACAGTCGCGGGACTATAAGAAACGGTCACAGAGACAGTCTTGGCCTGCCCCCCAGCCTGGGTCCTCCAAAGGCAAATAGGCAGGGAAGTGTTAGTTTTGATAGGACCCCCAGGGGTGACCTACCAGTTCTCATCAGGGATCCACCCCTAATAAAGCTTCCCTTCTCCAACCAGTTATGTGCTTTCCTCCTGGAGTGGTCGCAGCTGACCTCGGACCGATGAGTCCTCAATACCATCTCTCAGGGCTACACCCTCTAGTTTACCTATACTCCTCCCAACCACCTTTCACCCCCATCCCTCCTGGGGGACCCCTTTCACAAGGCTCTGCTCAAGCAGGAGGCGGGGTGGCTCCTTTGCCTGGGAGCGGTGGAAATGGTGCCAGCGGAGTTCAGATGCAAGGGGTACTACTCACGCTACTTCCTTATCCCGAAGGCCAAAGGGAGGCTCAGGCCCATCCTGGACTTGCGAGGCCTGAACCAGTACATGGTGAAACTCAAGTTCTGCATAGTCTCCCTGGCCTCCATCATCCCCTCCCTGGATCCCGGGGACTGGTACGCCACCCTCGATCTGCAGGACGTGTACTTCCACATCCTTATATTTGAGGGGCACAGACACTTCCTCCGTTTCACAGTTGGGTAGGAGCACTACCAATTTACGGTCCTCCTGTTTGGCCTATCTACTGCCCCCAGGGTATTTACAAAGTGTATGTCTGTGGTGGCAGCCTACCTCAGGCGCCGTGGGGTCCAGTCTGGACGACTGGCTGGTCAAGGGGAGCTCCTGGTCGCAGGTACGGGACCATGTGGCGCTCCTCCTGTCCACGTGCGCCACTCTGGCCACTCTACCTCCTTCACCTTAGAGCCCAGGGCCTGGTACCCTCATCCGTCAAGGTGTACTTGGCAGCCATATCAGCCTTCCACCCGCCGGTGCAGGGGCACACAGTATTCTCCCATGCCATGACTGGCTGATTCTTTAAGGGGTTGGATTGTCTCTTCCCGTACACTAGGCCCCCTGTCCCGCAGAGGGACCTGAACTTGGTGCTGGCCCAGCTGACAGGCCCCCCGTTTGAGCCGCTAGCTACGTGCTCCTGGTTGCACCTCTCGAGGAAGGTAGCCTTCCTGGTAGCGATTAGCTAGGTGGGTCTCAGAACTCAGAGCCCTGACTTCCGAGCCCCTGTACACAGTGTTCCATAAGGATACGGTCCAGCTCCGCCCACACCCCTCGTCCCTCCCAAAGGTGGTCTCCGCCTACCACATGGGTCAGGACATTTTCCTGCTGGTCCTCTGTCCCAAGCCCCATACGTCCAGTGGGGAGCACTGTCTCCACACGCTAGATGTGAGACGGGCTCTGGCTTTTTATCTGGAGCAGACTAAGCTGTTCAGGAAGGCTTCGCAGCTGTTCATCGCCTCGGCCAAGCACATGAAAAGTCGGCCAATCTCCAATCAGCGGCTCTCCAACTGGATCACCTCGTGCATCCGTACCTATTATGAACCGGCGGGAATCCCTCCGCCACCAATTGAGGGCACACTCGACTAGGGCACAGACCTCGTTGGCTGCCTTTTTAGCCCATGTCCCCCATTCAGGACATTTGTAGGGCTGCCACATAGTCTTCAGTTCACACATTCACCTCGCATTATGCGATCATCTCCCAGACCAGGGAAGATGCCAGGTTCGGCAGGGCCATACTCCATCCTGAGAATTTGTGAACTTCTACCCACCTCCAACAGATATAGCTTGGAATCACCTATTGTGGAATACACATGAGCAATCGCTCAAAGAAGAAAAGACAGTTACCTTTTCCGTAACTGGCGTTCTTCGAGGTGTGTTGCTCATGTCTTTTCCACATCCCACCCTCCTTCCCCTCTGTCGGAGTTGTCTGGCAAGAAGTAACTGAGGGTGGGGGGAGCACGCAGCTCCTCTTATACCGCAGCATGAAGGTGCCACTCCAGGGGTCGCTAGGGGCGCTCCCCTACGGGTACTGCTAGGGGAAAAACTTCCGGCACTGGTGCACATGGGGAGCACGCACACCTACTGTGGAATGGACATGAGCAACACATCTCAAAGAACACCGGTTATGGAAAAGGTAACTGTCTTTTCTCCGTGCTAAACACTGGAAAATGTGGCTCTTTAATATGAGCTCTTTCTGCTGTGCCCCCACTGGCATAGACATCTAGTTCTCCTGCTGCTTTCTTCTTTGCTCTCCTCCTTTGGTAGCTATGCTCAAGAATTCTGGTGCCGTGAATAACAGGGGGAGGTAAGGGGAGCAGTTATATAGTCCTTCCTACTGAGGAATCTCATTGATCTCTACTGATATCAAGAGAAAGCTAAAAAGCAAAGCAGGAGAGCCGATGGGAGGAGGAAGATGTTTATACTGAAACATCAGTGTTACAGTAACAGACATGTAATAGCCTCCATGGTCTAAATCCCTTTTGTAAGGGACTGGGCACAAGCAGTCTGGCTGGATTGGAGTCTGAACATCAGGAATGGTAGTTGCTGAGCAGGAGTTGGAGGACTCACAAGAGCCAGATTCAGTGACCTAGAGTTGGGATCAGAGGCAGACTGGAGTTGGAGACCAGAGGTCAGAGGTAGTACCAGGCTAGAGTCAGGAGGCAAGAATCAGGATCAGTCAGGCTGTGATTGGAGATGGGAGGTCAGGTGAGAAGGCGAAGTCTAGAGTCTCAGCCCGCCAAAGTCTGTGTGGTTGCCTAGACAACTTCCTGTGGCAACCCTGGGGTTTAATAGGGCACTTGGCCAATCAGAGGGCCACAGGGTACTATCACTCTGGCTTCTTTGGGTAGTGCTTCCTGCTGCAGCAAGGCTCCACAGTGCTTCCTGGCTGTAGCTCTCCATAGCCTCCTGGTGGCTCTGTGGGGAATGTTAGCCGCCCCAGGTTCTGCAGACCCAGGTTCTAGTCCAGGGACCCGTACATCTTTGTGGTACTTCAGCAATGCAAAATAAATGAAGGCTGAAATTGTAACTTACTGTCCATATCCTTCAGAAAAGCAGTGGTTTGTTTCTCTGCTTATTTTCAGGCTTACCCAGAATATCTCATTACATACCAGATCATGAAACCAGAAGCTCCCTCACAGACTGCAACAGCAGCCGAGCAGAAGACCTAGTAAATGTAGAGTGGTGAAGCAAAATATGATTTAAATCTTGGACTGGATGACATTTTGTTTCAGAAAATCAGTATCATATAAAATTCTTGACAACCTGGAAATAAGCTGTATGTCTTTTATAAAGCATTGCTATATTGACAAGTATAATATGAGTAACTGATGCATACTCAACTGCTACTGTTCCTTTTGAGGAAATGTTTACAAGGGACTGCCTTTTTACAACATATCTCAGGCTCATTCTCACCGCAGTTACCAAGTGTAAAACAACATTGCATTGATCTAGACTTTGGGAACATTATTCTACAAGCAGAAAACATTACCAGTACAACTCCATATGTTAAAATTTCACAGACTACTGTTCTCGTTATTTTTATTTACAGATAAATTGCATTAAACCCATAATTTCTTTTCAGCACACACAATTCAATTTATTGTTTAGAGAGATATTAGTCAACTATTTATTTTACTTCTTTTGTATTCTGAAATTGAGCCAGAAACTTCTTAAAAATATTTTGCACAAAGTCAGGTTGGCTAAAATCATTAACAATGCAATATGAGTTTCTTATCCAAGAAGGGGCTAGGTCCAATTCTTCAGCTTGGGGGTTTTTTGCACTTTTATGAGCAAACGTTGCTACAAGCATAACTTTAGGATGGAAACAAATCAAGTTTCAATTTGCTGCTTTCTCTGTCAGTTTTCTAGGGGAAGTATTAGTGAGCTTCATGACCTTCATAAAGCTGCCTCTTGTGCTAGGTAAAACTTCATGAAGCAGGTCAGTGCCCTCTGCTGACTAAAATATAAATATCACTTTATGAATGAAAGGTTAAAAAGACTGCTAAAGTACAATGCAGACTGTGAAATGTTCTCAAGTGACAGTGGCATATGATTCAAAAGAATCAATTTTGTGAGGGGATGAAAATTAGTGGGTAAAAAGCCAAAAGATTGTGTGCAGGAGTATAAAGTGCAGATCCTTAAAGACACGCCCAGAAACTGGCTAATTTAAAGCAACAAAAAGGATTACGCTATGTTGGGTTCATGTCATATCTTCATGCACAACATCACAAGTGAAGCACATGAGTGATGTACAGAAAAGATACAAACATTTATTTCTACCAGTGTATAATTGGTTTTAAACATCAATTAGTGGGGACTGGGTTTATATGAGAACAAAGCCAGGCTTTGTCCTTTCTAATCATCCTCTTACAATGTTGTGTTTTTATTTTGTCTGGGTAGGGGACGGTTACTTTCAAGCATTGCTTAGCATAATATAAAATGGTTTCAAATGTCCAATACAGAGGGCGTAAATTTAATAAAAACAAAATCTTGACTTCCTTTTACCACTTTAACTTTAGAAAGACGGAGGAAGTTGAAAATAAAACCATTTTAAGATTCTTTTAGAATAGGCTGTATCACCAAGAGGCACTGCAGCATTTGTTGTGCAATGACTTTGGAAAATGTATGTCTGAGAGAGCGATACTTTTTACGAGTGCATAACAGCCAGTGATGTTAAATTGCTCATGTTACAATTCTTGCTTTTTAATGCCTTTTACCTCCAGAAAGTATTGAAATGACAGGTTAGTGTATTGCCTTTCCTTTACAAAATAAAAGAATTGTCTACTTGCACAAATCTGTGGATAAAGCAATCAAAAAAAAATCTGAACAGAGATTTTCAATATAAAAACAGAAGAAATTCTGCAGAGAGATTCTTGTGGAGAACAAATGTTACCACTTATAAAATTGATAATTTGAGGCAGACTCGCTGAACTGCACACCATCTTTTGCAGTATACGTAGAGAAAAGGTTAGAAGCAACAGTTCCAATAAACATCAAACTTTTCTTTGTTTTGCTTAAGTCTCCTGTGCCAGCGCTGGACATATGGTTCTGAGTTTGGTTTTGTGACTCTAATATGCTTAGTCAGTCCAAACCAGAAGTAATACCCAGCTGTCCCTTTTAATTAAATTTCATTGACTCAAGTTGGGTGTTTGTGTTTTGGCTATTTGTTTAATAGTATTAGAATTCAAATGATAACAACTAGGCTTTGAAGTTTTGTATTCATTTAGAAGGCTTTTTATTTTTACGTTATTTAGTTAATCAGGGGTTGGGGATGTGACATCTGCAGTAGTTTCAGATAGTTGTTAAAATGCATATTACCTGTCATCTCTCATTAGACATAGTTTTAAATGGTAACACAGTTGTGCATCTTAGTTGAGCGAAACAGTTAACATGGGTGTAGAAGTTCAAAGCTTTACAGCTTTAAAAAAAACCCTATGCCTGATTCTGTTGTTGTTTGTTGTTTCCAATGTACTAATTGAACTAATGGCAGCTCTAGGTTTCATCTGGAGCACTAAACTTCTAGAAGACAAAAATGTGGTCCAATATCTTTTAACTGCCAGTGTTATGTATCTGATGTTCTGTGCAGAGTAAAGGTGCTGTGTGAGGAAATCATTTGCAGTGGTTTTTGTCTTGTAAATCACTTGATTTTGTAATGGTTCATGGCCAAAAGTTGAAGAATGCACATGCCCTAGTGCACCTGCTAAAAGTCATTCACATATCACAGAAGTCTAATACAGTTCTTGCCAAAAGAATAAGAAGTAGATCCTCAGCTGTTGTACATTTTCAGAGCTCCACTGACGGCACTTGACACCAGCTGAGGATCCATCCCCAAATGTCCAACCCTCTGGGCTTGTCTTCGCTACCGGGGTAGGTCGACCTAAGTTATGCTACTCCAGCTACATGAATAACATAGCTGGAGTCGATGTAGCTTAGGTCAACTTACCGTGGTGCCTTCACTGCACTGTGTTGATGGGAGATACTCTCTGGTCGACTTCCCTTACTCTTCTCAGAGACCTAGAGTACCGGGGTCTACCGGAGAGTGCTCTGCTGTTGATTTAGCAGGTCGATTTAGGGGGTCTAGTGAAGACCCCTGCTGTATTGATTGCAGCAACGTTGATCTCCCCATAGTGAAGACCAGCCCTCAGAGTTGCTTTCCTAAGAGTAAGCACTAAAACAGCTTTCTGGTGGAGAAGCCAAACGCTGTGATTGGAAGGAAAGCCTTTTACAAAAGGCATTAGCCAAGCAACTTAATTTCATGTCTATTAATTCTTTAAAACAGCACCCAGTGCTTGAGCGTCAAATGTGGCCCAAGCACCTGGATCATTTACCTACTCACATGGTCCTAATGATGAGAGTCCTCATTGCTCCAAAAGGAGGGCTGCAAATGTCTCAATGTCAGTATGAAAGACGGTGGTCAGTATGGTTGTCTCTGAGCAAACCCATTCTCAGCACACCCAGAACACCGCATGTCTGAACTTTTTGACACCCAGCAGAAGCATGTTAGAAATTCAGAGTTCAGGGCATGTAACTGCGTTACCCAGATGAAGAAGAGCCTGAGCCTGGCCACCCCATCAGCTGTGGGTGTACAGCTTCCATTAGCGGTAGTGGGAATTGTACATGCTCAGCTGGCAGAACAACCTGGCCCAAGGTGTTCAGAGTCGAGCAGACCTCTCTCTGGAATGCTCTCCACATGTACAGAGCCCCTTCGCCCGCTGCGTGAGCAAAATGGAAAAGGTCAGGCTTCAGGGCTGTCAACCTTGAGCATTGACCCTTTTGAGGCAAAGCATTGTGAACTTCGGGACCCTTTCTGACATGACCCTCAAAAATAAAACAACCACTTACAATGAAAGTGCTGATTTTACTCTCCATTACTGTGATGGTTTCAGTGAGACAGATAAATTAGGTAACTAATGTACAATACCAAAATACAATATTGCAGTCTTGAGTGCTGTAAACAAAAATTCTATTAGGGTAAAACAAATAAGAGCACAATAGCTTTCATTTTGATTTTTTGTCTGCTTATCTCTACATCCCAGCTCTATTGAAAACTATTACAAACGCTGCATATAATTTTCACCATTTTGGAACACAATTGTTTTTGAATCCCAGAAACAAGAATGTCTTTCTAAACTCCTCCGGCCTGTTTATACCTCCTGTGACCAAATCCCCTTCCTACAGATCAACACCACCACCGTATGTGGCAGAAGCTCATTCATTGTTTTACGTATGGACTTGTACTTTTGTTGTTCAGTACTAGTTGGAATAAACCTAAAATTAAAATTCTCTATTTAAAAAGAATCGTAAAGCTCTGTTTTCTGTCAACATTGGTGAGAGTGGAAGCAAATGCAGAAGAAACACTTGATGTCTGAAGATGAACCGCTGCTGGAGAAAAGAATTCCCGCTCACTCCCAGTGCAAGGATCCTAAGAGTCTCTCTGCTGGAGATTGCAGGCAGGGAGAGTGTCTGCTTCCAATGGGAGTGTGAAGCCTTGTTGGATGCCAAAGCTTCATGCAACCATATGGTCTGACAGATCCTGCAAGGAAGCTGCCCATATAGGACATTGTCCCTGATGCTGCAATTCCATTTTAGAGTCTTGTGCCAACTGCAGACCATTGTAGCTTGCTATAGTATTGGCAAAATCCCTTTATTAAACCTAGACTCATGGAGAGCAATGTGTACATAATTCCTTATTTTAATCTAGAATTCACGTACGATTGCTAACAAAACATCACCCAAGTTTGCCCGTAACAAAATTTATACAAATTATGGAATAAAGATCAATGAACAAGACACTGTCTAATTATTTGTATGCTCAGTGACTCTGACCTGGAATTGGGGTTTGGGGGAGAGTGTTGGGATCTGATCACTTTTTGCAGGAGATTTGTCTGCTTCCTTGCTGCTGTTGGGCACCCAGGTACAAGTGCACACACAGCTCAAAAATCCAGCACATAAAATGTCTCAAGCCATTTTTAAAACAATACTTCAGTTTTGCTGGGTAAGAAATTAGTTAACAGAGATTCATACACCATATCCTAACCATGGTTTATAGAGCGAGTGACTTTTGCAGTGACATAAGAACAAATGTGACCAGTGCTCTTGTTCCTCTTGAGTATGGCTCTCCTTTCCATCTCCTTTCTCTTCCTCCTTTTTTCCTCTCCATCTGTCAACATCCGAACAGACTTAAAATTCAAGAATTCTGCTATTCTTTGTTTCTGGACTTGAGTCCACTAACATAGACAGAACTATGGATGTTTAAGGAGTTCAACAGAAGGCATTCTGATGATATTTTAAAATGGAAAAGCTACAGAACAGTGAGGGAGAGGTACTGTTCCCTACAAATCTGAACATCTGGCATATAAGTAAAACCTACCAGCTCTGGGACATACCTGAAAAACTTCTGGAGAAAGATGAATGAGCCTCATGACTCAACAGGTGATGAGGGGAGGCCAATTATGCATTTTACATGACATGAACAAGTATACCTGAGAGTGCTTATTATCTGATTGTTTTGATACATCTATTTCTGTCTCACTAAATCTTTGGGTGGCAATTTTTAGTGTTGGTTCCATTAATTACTGATTTTACTTGATTAGAGTAGTTATGTGATACATGGTAATTTCAGTTATTCTTAACACCTGCAGAACTATCTTCAGCTTTGGAACCTAATAAAGGTAACCATTTTTTTTTTTTTTGCAACAGAGACTGTCCAGTTTGACCACCACACGATCCATTGTCTACAGCTAAGCTCTACGATATAACCACATTTGCTCCAACCCCTCAGACAGAGACAAACATCTACAAGATCTCTATCATGCATTCCTACAACTACAATACCCACCTGCTGAAGTGAAGAAACAGATTGACAGAGCCAGAAGAGTACCCAGAAGTCACCTACTACAGGACAGGCCCAACAAAGAAAATAATAGAACGCCACTAGCCATCACCTTCAGCCCCCAACTAAAACCTCTCCAACGCATCATCAAGGATCTACAACCTATCCTGAAGGACGACCCATCACTCTCACAGATCTTGGGAGACAGGCCAGTCCTTGCTCACAGACAGCCCCCCAACCTGAAGCAAATACTCACCAGCAACCACACAACAGAACCACTAACCCAGGAACCTATCCTTGCAACAAAGCCCGTTGCCAACTCTGGCCACATATCTATTCAGGGGACACCATCATAGGGCCTAATCACATCAGCCACACTATCAGAGGCTCGTTCACCTGCGCATCTACCAATGTGATATATGCCATTATGTGCCAGCAATGCCCCTCTGCCATGTACATTGGTCAAACCGGACAGTCTCTACATAAAAGAATAAATGGACACAAATCAGACGTCAAGAATTATAATATTCAAAAACCGGTTGGAGAACACTTCAATCTCTCCGGTCACACAATTACAGACCTGAGAGTGGCTATCCTTCAACAAAAAAAACTTCAAAATCAGACTCCAACGAGAGACTGCTGAATTGGAATTAATTTGCAAACTGGATACAATTAACTTAGGCTTGAATAGAGACTGGGAGTGGATGAGTCTTTACATAAAGTAAAACTATTTCCCCATGTTATTTCTTCCCCCACCCCACCCCCCACTGTTCCTCAGACGTTCTTGTTAACTGCTGGAAATGGCCCACCTTGATTATCACCACAAAACATTTTCCTCCTCCCCCCTCCTTCCTGCTGGTAATAGCTCATCTTAAGTGATCACTCTCCTTACAGTATGTATGATAAAACCAATTGTTTCATGTTCTCTGTGTGTGTATATAAATCTCCCCACTGTATTTTCCACCAAATGCATCCGATGAAGTGAGCTGTAGCTCACGAAAGCTTATGCTCAAATAAATTTGTTAGTTTCTAAGGTGCCACAAGTCCTCCTTTTCTTTTTTGCGAATACAGACTAGCACGGCTGCTACTCTGAAACTTCAATTTGTGGAGCTCAATGTCAAAGCTTGCGGACTCCCTCCAGGAGCATGATAGGAAGGAGTTTAAGGCCCTGGTAGAGGAGGGCACAGCTGCCACCACAGCAGCCCTTCAAGCAGCCACTGATGCCGCGGATACAGGCTGCAAGAACTATGGCCTCTGCAGTGTCCATGAGAAGGGCATTGTGGCTCCTGTTATCTGGGTTGTCCAGCGAGGCACAGAGCTCCCTGCAGGACCTCCCATTCGACAGCAAGGCCCTGTTCACGGAACAACCAGACGTGAAGTTACACAGTCTCAAGGATTCCTGCACGGCATTAAAGACTCTTGGTCTCTATGTCCCGGCCCCTGCCAGGACCAAGTTCAAGCCGCAGCAGGTCCCAAGTCAGGTCACTGACTCCAGATACGAGCCCCCTTACAAAAAATCAAGGGACTATAAGAAGCTCCCACAGTGGCAGTCTAGGCCTGGGCCCTCCAAGGGCAAGCAGATGGGTAAGTGTCAGTTTTGATGGGGTGCCCAGGGATGATTTACCAATTTGTACCAGGGATCCACCCAACCTACCTTTCTCCAACCATCTATATACTTTCCTCCCAGATTTCAGAGTGGTAGCCGTGTTAGTCTGCATCAGCAAAACGAATGAGGAGTACTTGTGGCACCTTAGAGACTAACAAATTTATTTGATCATACGTTTTCGTGGGCTAACACCCACTTCATCAGATGCATGCAGTGGAAAATACAGTAGGAAGATATATATACATAGAGAACATGAAAAAATGGGTATTGCCATAACCACTATAATGAGAGTGATCAATTAAGATGGGCTATTCTCAGCAGGAGAAAAAAAACCTTTTGTAGTGAGAATCAGGATAGCCCATTTCAAACAGATGACAAGAAGGTGTGAGTAACAGTAGGGGGAAAATTAGCATGGGGAAATAGTTTTTACTTTGTGTAATGACCCATCCACTCCCAGTCTTTATTCAAGCCTAATTTAATGGTGTCCAGTTTGCAAATTAATTCCAATTCAGCAGTCTCTCGTTGGAGTCTGTTTCTGAAGTTTTTTTGTTGTAATATTGCAACTTTTAGGTCTGTAATCGAGTGACCAGGGAGGTTGAAGTGTTCTCGAACTGGTTTTTGAATGTTATAATTCTTGACGTCTGATTTGTGTCCATTTATTCTTTGGACACAAATAAATGGACACAAATCAGATCACTCAATTACAGACCTAAAAGTCGCAATATTACAACAACAACAAAACTTCAGAAACAGACTCCAACGAGAGACTGCTGAATTGGAATTAATTTGCAAACTGGATACAATTAATTTAGGCTTGAATAAAGACTGTTAGTGGATGGGTCATTACACAATGTAAAACTATTTCCCCATGTTTATCCCCCCCACACACACACACTGTTATTCTCACCTTGTCAACTGCTGGAAATGGGCCATCCTGATTATCACTGCAAAAGGTTTTTTTTTTTTTTTTTTTTCCTGCTGATAATAGCCCACCTTAATTAATTAGTCTTGTTACATGTGTATGGCAACACCCATTGTTTCATGTTCTCTGTGTGTATATATATCTTCCTACTGTGTTTTCCACTGCATGCATCTGATGAAATGGGTTTTAGCCCACAAAAGCTTATGCTCAAATAAATTTGTTAGTCTCTAAGGTGCTACACGTACTCCTCGTTCTTTTACCTCCCAGCATGGTTGCTGCTAACCTCGGACCGATGCGTCCTCAGCACCATCTCCCAGGGCTGTACCCTCCAGTTTCTCTCTACCCTGCCCACCCTCCATCCCTGTCCCTCTTCAGGGACCCCTCCTACAAGAACTTGCTCAAACAAGAGGTGAGGCAGTTCCTTCACTTAGGGGCAGTGGAGGTGGTACCGGCAGAGTTCAGATACAAAGGGTACTACTCCCACTATTTCCTTATCCCGAAGGCCAAAGGGAGGCTCAGGCCCATCCTGGACCTATGCGGCCTGAACCAGTACATGGTAAAGCTCAAGTTTCACATGGTCTCTCTGGCCTCCATCATCCCCTCCCTGGATCTTGAAGACTGGTATGCCGCCCTCGATCTCCAGGATGCGTACTTCCACATTCACATATTCGAGGGCCATAGGCGTTTCCTCCGCTTCACGGTAGGACAGGAACACTACCAGTTCACTGTCCTCCCATTTCGCCTCTCAACGGCTCCCAAGGTTTTCACAAAGTGTATGTCTATGGTAGCGGCCTATCTCAGGCATCGTGGGGTCCAGATTTTTCCCTACCTCGATGACTGGCTGGTCAAAGGCAGCTCCAGATCACAGGTACAGGACCACGTAGCACTCCTCCTGTCCGCATGCACCACACTGGGGCTGCTGGTAAACAGCACCAAACCCACATTGCAGCAAATAGCATTCATTGGTGCGATTCTCGACGCAACATCGGCCAGAGCCTCCCTCCCACTGGACAGGTTCGATGCCTTGAGGGAGCTCATCGGGGTGGTCACAAGGTTTCCTGTGACGACCACCAAGGCGTGCCTCCAACTCCTGGGCCATATGTCGCTGTGCACGTATGTCACGCCAGACTCATGATGCGGCCTTGACGTTCTCCCAGCCCAGAGAAAGGCCTGGGGAACATGCTCCAAGGGGTCCTGTTCAGGGGCCAACCCCCTACTGTAGAGTTGGTGTTCGATGCATTGGACTTGAGGTAGGGAGCCCTTGTGGGAAACCTCCAAACCCAAGGCCTGTGGTCCGTGCAGGAACTAGCCCTGCACGTAAATGTCAAAGATCTCAGGGCGGTCCTAGTCTGCATGGCCTTTCGCTCATGCCTGGCAGGCACGGTAGTCAGAGTCCTCACGGACAACACGGCCTCAATGTTCTACATCAACAGGCAAGGTGGGGCCTGCTCCTCAGTCCTCTGCCAGGAAGCCCTCAGACTGTGGGACTTCTGAATAGCCCATGATATCTACTTGGAAGCCCACCACTTACCAGGCGTCCAAAACTCTCGGGCAGATTGACTGAGCCAGGACTTCTCCTCTCAGCATGGATGGTCACTGCACCCGGAGGCGGTGCAAAGGATTTTCCGAATATGGGGCACTCCCCAAGTGGACCTCTTCACGACCAGACAGAACCGCTGGTGTCCTTGTTTCTGTTCCAAGGGGGGTCTGGGCATGGGCGCAATTTCCGACTCCTTCCTTCTGTCCTGGTCAGGTCAGCTTTTGTAAGCCTTTCCCCCGATTCTGCTGATCAGCAAGGTCTGGAAAAGATCAAAACAGACAGGGCTCACGTCCTTCTGATCGCCCCGGCATGGCCCAGGAAGCACTGGTACGGGACTCTCACGAGCCTGGCAGTCACCCCCACCCCTGTGGCCACTGCCAATCCACCCGGACCTTCTCTATCAGGACCAAAGTTGCCCCCTCCACCCCAACCTAGCAGCCCTCCACCTCATGTCATGGTTGCTCAATGGTTAGGCCAGGAGGAGAGGACCTGCTCGGAGGGAGTCCAGCATGTCCTCCTGGAGAGCAGGAGGCTCTCCACGCGTCAGGCCTACCTGGCAAAATGGTCTCAGTTTTCCCAGTGGCTTCCCCGATCCATCTTATTCTGGATTACCTCTTTCATCTCAGAGCCCAGGGCCTAGCGCCGTCAGAGTGCATCTGGCAGCCATATCAGCCTTCCAGCCGCCACACAATATTCTCTCATGCCATGACCAGTCGATTTCTTAAGGGCTTGGACCACCTCTTTCCTTATGTTAGACTCCCGGTCGCTCAGTGGGACCTGAACTTGGTTCTGACCCAGCTAAAAGGACCTCCATTTGAGCCCTTTGCTACATGCTCCTGGTCCCACCTCTCATGGAAAGTAGCTTTTCTTGTGGCAATCACGTCTGCTAGAACGGTCTCGGAGCTCCGGGCCCTGACCTCCGAACCCCTATACACGGTGTTTGCCAGGGAAGAATAGCTCAGTGGTTTGAGCATTGGCCTGCTAAACCCAGGATTGTGAGTTCAGTCCTTGAGGGGACCATTTAGGGATCTGGGGAGTTGGGGATTGGTCCTGCTTTGAGCAGGGGGTTGGACTAGATGACTTCCTGAGGTCCCTTCCAACCCTGATAGTCTATGGTTCTATGATAAGGATAAAGTCCAGCTCCACCCACACCCTTCGTTTCTCCCTAAGGCAGTCTCCACCTAGCATATGGGCCAGGACATCTCCCTGACAGTCCTCTGCCCCAACCCCACACGTCTAGTGAGGAGTGCCGCCTCCACATGCTAGATATGAGAGGGGCCCTGGCTTTTTACCTGATATGGACTAAACCATTCAGGAAGTCTACACAGCTGTTCATCACCACGGCCGAACGCATGAACGGCCAGTCTCCACTCAACGGCTCTCCAGCTGGATCACTTCCTGTATCCGTACTTGTTTCGACCTGTCTCGACAAAGGCACAAGCCTCGTTGGCTGCCTTTCTGGCTCATGTCCCTATTCAGGACATCTGTAGGGCTGCCACATGGTCGTCAGTCCACACTCACCTCGCATTATGCGATAGTCTCCCAGGCCAGGGAGAATGCCGGGTTCGGCAGGGCAGTGCGCCGTCCCATGTGTCTGTGAAGTCCTACCCATCTCCAACAGATATAGCTTGGAATCGCCTATTGTGGAATACACGAGCAAGCACTCAAAGAAAAGACATCTCGAAGAGCACCAGCTACGGAAAAGGGAACTGTGTTGCTCATCCCCATTCTACAACCTGTCCTCCTTCCTCTCTGTCAGAGTTGTCTGGTAAGAAGGAGGTGAGGGTGCGGGGAGTGCGCAGTGCCCCTTATACCGGGCCATGGAGGTGCCACTCCAGGGGTTGCTAGGGGTGCACCCTTACGGGTACTACTAGGGGAAAAACTTCTGGCGCCGTTGCACATGGGGAGGACACACATCTACTGTGGAATGGACACGAGCAACACATCTTGAAGAGCACCAGTTACAGAAAAGGGAACTGTCTTTTATCGCCCCTCTCTGCACCCAGTCCTATAGTCTTCTGTCTGCCAGCCGGCACCCACTGATGCCCCCAGTAAGCATAGTGCAGAATCTGGAGAAGACGCTGCAAAGCTTCTGCTCAAGTGGTGTCATGACTTGCAACTGGACACAGGGGAAGCCGATGCAGCAGGGAGGGTGGAATGGGGACAAGGAGGTTGTGGCTGCTTAGAGAGGGGCCTGAGCTGGCTATGGAGGAGGGGGAAGGTACCCCATCACATGCCACGACACTGTGGGAGAGCAGCTCTGCAGCTCCAGTGTGTCCCCTCATCGGGTGGGGAGTGGGCCCAGCCTCTTCTCTCCACCCTCCTGCAAGCCTGTAAGGTGGCCCAGCAACAGGGCTGGGACAGATTGCGGCACCCGTGGACCAGGGGCCACCAAGGCGCCAGTCACAGGTCAGCGCCTGCTGTGCTGGGACAGCCGTGCCCCTTGCTCGGAGCAGACGGTCGGGTCAGTGTCGCTCCTGACGATGGTGCCTCTGCCTTTCCTCTGGCCGGAACGTGTGCAGGGCTCCGGCCTATCCCTGCACCCGCAGTGCCAGCTGCTTCTTACTGCTGTGGGCAAACGAGCCCCAGGCTTCCACAGGCAACAGGTCCCCTCACAGCTTTGCGGAAAGTGAATTTCAGGAACGTGCACAGGAATTCGCAGATGGAGTGTAACTGGGCACAGGCGTGTCTCCTGGCCGAGAAGGGCTGGAGGAAGCCACTAAGGACCAAATCAGAGAAGCTACCAGTCCTAGCACATAAATACCACAGCTCTGCCCAGGTGCCACGCATCTGGGGGAGCACACCTACAACGTCCCTGGGGAATAAACCTCAGGAACACATCCCAGGCTGCTCCTGGCCCTGCTGCACACAGAAAGGCAACGTTCGGTGACAGCCAGTCGGACAGGTTTTATGTTCCAGCAGCGCCATTCCGGCCACGCTGCTCAGTGTGTGAGTGTTAGTAAAGGTGACGCCATGAACCCTGCTTTTCCCACTGCTTATCATGCTGCCGTTTTCTAAGTGCCATTAACTCCCCTTTTCTGCCCAGTGCTTCTAAAGTAGCCTGTGAACAAGACGAAGGACTGGTCTCAGCACCCCCCAGGCTGCTGACCCTGGTTTCCTCTCCCGCATCCCACCGCTTGCAGTGCTGAGCTAGTGACTAATCTGGCTGCTCCAGTTTGGTGCCTACAGGGTTGTCTATACACCCATGCCCCAGTTTAGTTAAACTGATACAAGCTGCGTAGTTGTTTCGAATGGGTGATTTCCATTTAGCGCAAACCAACTCATAATTAACTTAAGCTAAACCAAAGTAAGCCTGATGTGAGCTGAAGTGATGATCAGCGTAGCCTTTTGCACTGCTTTAACTGAATGGATTCCTCTTCTCCCCTACCACTAGTGTAAACCAAGCTCCACGGGTGCACATCAAGCAGCTCGGAAGCTGTGGTGTTCTTTCCACAGCTGAAGGGCTGTGGGGGGAGTAGCACAACTGCTCACAGCTGTATTGTAAGCAGCTTTCCACGGGCCATCCCAATGACTCAGGGCCGGCTTCTGTGACAGGGCTGAGCTCTGCCCTTGTCTGCTCTGGCCCAGCTGCACTCCTTGTCAGTGATGGGTTGCTGTTGGAGGTTGGGGTGTAAATAACTACAACTAACCATGTAACTGATTAAAATTCTATCAGTTACATGGTTAAACTGGGGGTGCTGCGGCACCCCCACATTTTAGGCGGGGCTCCACTGAAGATTCTAGCTGCTGGCCTCACACCCAGGGCTCTGCTACCTGCAGCCGGCGTCCTAGCCCAGTGCAAGTGAGTGAAGGTGGAGGAAAGTGAGCCACCGAGGGAGGGGGAACGTAGTGAATGGGGAGTGGGTCCTTGGGGAAGGGTCAGGGCTAGGGTATTCGGTTTTGTGCCAATAGAAAGTTGGCAACCCCACTGCTGCCCCCCCCAACCCAGGGCTCTGCGCAGTGGCAGATAGGACCCCGGCCACGGGCAGCAGAGCCCTGGAGGTGGGGCCAGTAGCTGAGATCCCAGGCCATGGACAGCAGAACCCTGGACATGGGACGGCAGCTGGGACCCCGGGCACACCGGGATGCCAGGCGTGGGGTGGCAGCTGGGACCCCGGGCACGCTGGGATGCCAGGCGTGGGGCAGTAGCTGGGACCCTGGGCGGAGTTTAATCATTAACAGAAACTGATAAGCATCAAGAGTATCAGTTAACCGGTTAAACTTTGACATCCCTAGTTGGAGGGTGGTATCTGCAGCAGCCTCCAGGGGACTAAATCCTCGGGAGGGGAGCGGGCTAATCTCCAGCGCTAGACAGCCATAGCCCTGAGAAAGTTGTCCCTGGTTTCCTCTGCCACCTGTAGGGCCAGTTCTTACTTCCCTCATGCAAGGAGCAGGTGGGAAAAACGCAGCTGGGTGCTCATCACCTGTGCCTCCGGCCTGGGCTGCTAGCAGGGAAAATAGACTCTCCCACCCCCTGCCTTGGGGGAAGACCAGACCTGCCTCTGGCCAATGCCAGAGCTGATCGTGAAGAGTTGGATGCTTGCTCAGCGTAGGTAGCTGTTTCTTGATTCTCAGACTGGCCGTCTCACTTGTGAGCCAGAGTTTGAGTTACGAAAGTCTCACCCTCTGCCACTGTTCCCTGTGCATCAGTATTTCATCATCCCAGCTGGCCGTCAGGCAGGGGCTGGCCAGCTGGATTTTCATAGAAAAGGCATGTTTCAGAGTAGCAGCCGTGTTAGCCTGCAGCCGTAAAAAGAAAAGGAGGACTTGTGGCACCTTAGAGACTAGCAAATTTATTTGAGCATAAGCTTTTGTGAGCTACAGCTCACTTCATCGGATGCATTCAGTAGAAAATATGGTGGGGAGATTTATATACACACACAGAGAACATGAAACAATGGGTTTTATCATACACACTGTAAGGAGAGTGATCACTTAAGATGAGCTATTACCAGCGGGGGTGGGGAAGGAAAACCTTTTATGGTGGTGATCAAGGTGGGCCATTTCCAGCAGTTAACAAGAACGTCTGAGGGACAGTGAGGGGTGGGGTGGGGGGGAGAAATAACATGGGGAAATAATTTTACTGTGACCCATCCACTCCCAGTCTCTATTCAAGCCTAAATTAATTGTATCCAGTTTGCAAATTAATTCCAGTTCAGCAGCCTCTCCTTGGAGTCTGTTTTTGAAGTTTTTTTTGTTGAAGAATAGCCACTTTCAGGTCTGTCAGTTGTTTCTGATGGCACTGTGTTCTGCACGGCTGAGGTTATGGGGCAAGCGATGCTGCTTTTCCACAATTTCAGCTCGTGCACGTCGGCGGAAGCACTCTATGTAGAAGTCCAGGCTGCTGTTTCGACCTTCAGGAGGAGTCCACCCAGAATCTTTCTTTTTGTAGTGTTGGCAGGAAGGTCTCTGTGGGTTAATATGTTGGTCAGAGGTGTATTGGAAATATTCCTTGAGTCGGAGACGTCGAAAATAGGATTCTAGGTCACCACAGAACTGTATCATGTTCGTGGGGGTGGAGGGGCAAAAGAAGAGGCCCCGAGATAGGACAGATTCTTCCGCTGGGCTAAGAGTATAGTTGGATAGATTAACAATATTGCTGGGTGGGTTACGGGAACCACTGTTGTGGCCCCTTGTGGCATGTAGTAGTTTAGATAGTTTAGTGTCCTTTTTCTTTTGTAGAGAAGCAAAGTGTGTGTTGTAGATGGCTTGTCTAGTTTTTTGTAAAATCCAGCTGGAGAGATTGAAGTGTTCTCCGACTGGGTTTTGAATGTTATAATTCTTGACGTCTGATAGACATTTCTGATCTACTTACACATTTGGAGTTTCAGATAAGTAGGGTTGAAGTATGATTTGATGTTTTTTCGTATTTGGTTTTAAAGCTGCTTAAAGCATTGCTGCTCTGTGTCTCCACTCTTTCCGGGAGAACCACAACACACAGACAAAGGGAAGTTTTTTTCCCCATTTTAAAAAGTTCTAGCCCCCTCCTATTGGCTCTTTTGGTCAAGTGCCCACTCCTTTTCCTTTACCTGGGGCACTTTACATGTTAAGCAGCCACCAAGTTATAGCTAACTGGCTGGCTGCATGTCCCTAAAAAGGAGCTACCCTCCCCGCCCCCGCCTTTCATTTATCAGAGCAGCTAAGGACTGGGCTGGATTGGAGGTGGCTGCCTGGCAAATGGGGGGGTAAGAGCTGGCAGCAGGAGCATGGGGGATTGGAGTTGATTGGGACATGGGGCTGTGAGAAGGCGGGGGGGATAGGAGAAAAGCTACATGGAAGTGGGTGGCAGTGCAGGTATTTTTCTCCAAGCGCCAGCTCCTGGAGCCAGGTGACTATGGGAATCTCGCTGCTTTCAGTTTAAAACAGCTGCTGTATTGCGTGAGTGCAGAGCAAGGATTGACCCTGGGCTTAGAAACCAGGAGGCAAATGAACTAGCCCAGCATTGTTTGTTGGTGTTTAACTCATGATTTTTAGTCCAAAATCTTGATTGTTTGTGGCCCTTAACTGCTTGGGGCTGGTCAGGCATAGGAGCCCAGGGCAGGCGGTGCCTTCCACCACTCCTGGGACGGGTGAACGAGAGGGACCTGCTTGTTCTGCCCATCACCCAGCTCCCCACTGCCCCCTCCCCCATTTGAGAGCGCACTGCCAGGGATGTGGTCTGCTCCCTGCAGTGACACAGGCTCTGTGCACCAGGGGTGTCCCCTCTGCTGCGTTAAGCTTCATCTGCCCTTGTTGGGGCAGCTTTCTGTCTATGAGGTGGCATTGGGGTGAGCACCCACCGCCCCTGGGTTTTGGACAAGCTGCTTTGTGCCTCAGTTTCCCCCCCCCCCCATGTCTAAGGTCTAATGCCCACGTCCCCGGTATGGTAGGCTGTATTCATCAGTGGCTGCAGTGTGCTGGAAATATACCGTAGCATTTAACAGGGTGCTGGCACCCCCATAAGAAACATTCCCTTGCTATACAGTGCTGCCTGCGAGCACCCTGCCCCAGCCATTCCTGGCCTCCCCCAGACCGGGGCTGTTCCTGGGGAGCTCGGATTTCTAGGACTGGCTTGAAGCGCTGGGTGTCTGTGCTGCATCCAGGGCTTGACTGGTGAACCTTTATCAGGGGCCAGGCCTGTCCCTCAACGGGAGCCAGATCACAGGCGCCTGAAGGGAAGAAAGCCACTTTGGCCTCATGCAGAAACACGGGCTTCTCCAGCCTGACCCTCCTGCTCCCAGTGCAGGTGCAGGGATGCTGCTTCTGCCAGCTCCCCCTAGCCAGTGCCCGCTTTCCCCCCTCCAGGAATGGCCCAGGCTCCCTGCATGAAAGGGGTTAATTTGGAGGCCTTGCAATAGGGTTTCTGATTTCTCCCAGTCTCATCTGGACTCGTGATTTTTGCACGTTCCTTCCTCTGCACCATTCTCCTTGGCGCCCAGCCCCCGCACTGCCCCAAGAGGCTTCTGCCGAGCTGACCCCTGATTGCACTGGCTCTGGACTAGCTCCAGCACCAGCTGGGCGTTAAACCCACGGGAGCAGTGCCTCAGCCCCAGCCAGCCTGCCTGACGCGCGCGGCAATACAAACACGCTGCTAAGAGCTTCATGGCCAGGCTGGGAGGGGGGAAGCAGCGCAGCCCGGAGCCACGTCCCGCCTGGGGAACGTGCCTGCAGCATGCATCTAGCACCGGGCTGGTGGGGGGGGCAGTGTGGATAATTGAGCTGTGACCCCATGACTGGTGGGGCGAAAGTGACGAGGGACGGGTTATTTACCTTGTCACTTCCCACACGAACTCATCGCTTTGCTAAGCTGACTATTCCCTGTCTTTCTAATTGCCCTGCCGGTGGCAGCTGGGCCATGCCCCAAGCACGGGCATCACACGGCTTTGTGCCTTTTCCAGTTCTAACACAGGGTATCAGTTGAGGTGACCAGGCCGGCAGGTAGTAGTCAAGGTGTGGGCGTACCATGGTTTTATAGCGGGGCAGCACACTTGCGTCTGCTTTTATTCACTCGCTCTTTCCCAATGGGGCCTAACTTTCTGGTAGCGGGTTTGCCTGCTGCTCACCAGTGGTTGTTTTCAGGAAATGCTCCCTGCTGACTCCAAGAGCTCTGGATAGTTGGGATTAGTTTTTCCAGCATGCATTACTTTGCACTTAGCAACACTGAAGTTCAGCTGCCATTTTTTGTTGCCCAGTCACCCGTGTGCATGAGAGCTCAGTTTTGGACTTAACCCTCTTGAGTAATTGTCTATCGGCTACAAATTTTGCCACTTCACTGTTTATACCTTTTCCCAGACCATTTACGAATATGTCAAACAGCACAGGTCCCAGTACAGCTCTGGGAGGACACACACCTCTTTCACTCTCTCCACTGTGAGCCCTGACCGTTTAGTTATACCCTTTGTTTCCAAGCATCTAACAAGTTACTGAGCCATGACAGACCTTCCCTCTTAGCCCATGATAGTTTACTTTGCTTAAGCGCCTTTGGTGAAGGCCCTTGTCAAAGGCTTTCTGAAAATCCAAGTACATTAGATCACCTGGCTCATCTTCGGCCACAGGCTTATTGACTCCCTCAAAGGACTCTAGTGGATTGGTGAAGCTTTACAAAAGCCGTGTTGGCACTGCTTCAGCATAGCATTCATTGACGTAGGTGATGGTTTTGTTCTCTAATATAATGTCTCCCAATGAGCCTGGTACTGAAGTGAGACTCACCAGCCTGGTAACTGCCAGGATCACCTCTGGAGCCTTTTTTAAAACTCAGCATTTGATTAGCAAGCTGCCAGTCATCTGGTACCATGTGATTTAAGTGACCGGTTACATGCCACAGTTAGAAAAGGAGTACTTGTGGCACCTTAGAGACTAACAAATTTATTAGAGCATAAGTTTTCGTGAGCTACAGCTCACTTCATCGGATGCATCCGATGAAGTGAGCTGTAGCTCACGAAAGCTTATGCTCTAATAAATTTTAGTCTCTAAGGTGCCACAAGTCCTCCTTTTCTTTTTGCGAATACAGACTAACACGGCTGCTACTCTGAAACATTCCACAGTTAGTAATTCTGCAATTTCATAGTTGAGTTCCTTCGAAACTCTTGGGTGACTCTCCTCTGGGCCTGGTGACGTACTACTGTTTAGTTTGGCAATTTGTTCCAAAACTACTTCTACTGGCACCTCAAGTTGAGCCAGTTCCTCCGAACTGGCACTAAAAACAATGACTCAGGTGGTGATTCCCCGTCCCCACCCATAGCTTCTGCAGTGAAGCCTGCTGCAAATAATTATTTGTTGTTCTTAGCAAATTGCTGTTTACATTCTTTCTTGGCCTGCCTAATTATACTTTAACACTTGGCTTGCCAGAGTTCATGCTCCTTTCTGTTTTCCTCAGTGGGATTTGACATCCGGTTTTTTAAAGCATGCCTTTTTGCCCCTAACTGCCTGTTGTACTCCGGTTAGCCATTGAGGCATGTTTTGGTTCTCTTATTTGCGGCATACGTTTAGTTTGAGCCTCTCGTGTGGTGTTTTTAAATAGGCTCCATTCAGTTTGCAGGCATTTCACCCTTGTACCTAGTCCTTTTCATTTGCATTTTAACTGACGTGTGCAGTTCCTCTTTTTGAAGTTAAATGCTACTACAGGTAGGTTTGTTTTATATGTTACCCCGTACAACGGTGTCATGTTTTAATTACATTATGGTCACTATTAACAAGTTGTTCAGGTATATTCATCTCTGGGACCAGATCCTGTGCTCCACTTATGACTAAATCAAGAATTGCCGCTTCCCCCTGTGGGTTCCAGGACTAGCTGCTCCAAGAAGCTGTCATCTAGACCTTTTATCTCTGTATCCAGTCTTGAGGTGACATGTTCCCACTCAACAGGGGAAATCCCTGAGTATTATTATTTTTCTGTTTTTGTAGCCTCTCTAATCTCCCTGAACATTTCACAATCACCAGCCTGGTCAGGTGGTCGGCAGTATATTCCTACTGCTCTACTCTTCTTGTTCAAGCATGGACTGTCTATCCATAAGTTTCAGAGTAGCAGCCGTGTTAGTCTGTATTCGCAAAAAGAAAAGGAGGACTTGTGGCACCTTAGAGACTAACAAATTTATTGGAGCATAAGCTTTCGTGAGCTACAGCTCACTTCATCGGATGCATTTGGTGGAAAAAACAGAGGGGAGATGTGTGTGTATATCAATCTCCCCTCTGTTTTTTCCACCAAATGCATCCGATGAAGTGAGCTGTAGCTCACGAAAGCTTATGCTCCAATAAATTTGTTAGTCTCTAAGGTGCCACAAGTATTCCTTTTCTTTTTGTCTGTCCATAGAAATTCGTTTGTCATTTAACCCTCTGTGACTCTATGCACCCACTCCTCCACCAGCACACCCTACTGTCATTCCGAGAGATTTTGTACTGCTAGTACCATGTCTCATGGATTTCCCTCATTGCACCAGGTTTCAGCAATGCCTGTATATCAATATGTTTGAGTGGTAGCCGTGTTATCAGCAAAAATAATGAGGAGTCCTTGTGGCACCTTAGAGACTAATGAATTTATTTGGGCATAAGCTTGAAGTGGGTTCTAACCTTAGTCTCTAAGGTGCCACAAGGACTCCTCACTGTATACCAATAGCCTCATTTAATGTCAAGCTCTATCTTAATATTTAGACTGGTAGCATTTGTACAGTGTGGCAGTAGTGAATTGCCTATCTTTGTTATATTTTAATGGACTGTCCTTTTGGTTTACTCTGGGATCATTTCCTCCACTCCAACTTGATGCTCTCCTTCCCTGAGACTTTCAGCCTCCTCAACAGTACAGGGGTGGCCAGACTGGGGGTGGGACCTGCTCTACCAGGTCCCAGAAAGTCTTGTCTATGTACCTTAGGCTGCCTAAGCTTCTCCAGTTCATCCACTGGGGCCTCAGGAGCCGGCACTGTGTCTGAGGGCCAGGAGTTACTTGCACCATGCACACAGGCCACCTGCCCACAAGGTGGGTAATTGTATCTGCTGCATTCAGCGTGATTACCTGGACAGCCTGCTCTCTGCTGCTGGACTTCGGCCTGCATTACTTTTACTTGTGCCAAGTTGCTGGGGGGTGGTTTAGAGTATGTTTGTATCTGCCTCTAGCACTGCCTCTCCGCACTCCCTCACAGAACTCCAGTCTGCTAGCACCTCTTCTCTCTTAGGAGCTGGCTTTTTAATCCCCTCTGCTCCCCAAGTTACCTTCTCCCCCTTCTCAAGGGATCCTAAAAGGGTTACGGTTCAAAGGACAGCAGTGTTAGCAGGCGCAGACTCCCTTGGCAGCACCCCTGCTGCTCGTCTCGGGGAATTAGCATCCAGCCTCCAGAGCACCTCCTTCAGGCTGGTGTCTTGCCGCCCCTGGAACCCCATGCCCTTGTCGTGGGTGCTGCCCCCTGGCAGTACCCCCCCAGTTTAGGGTCTCCCTCTCCCAGGGCACCCCCCCCCCCACTATCCCCACCTTGCCTCAGTTTTAAGCTACTGCCATTCACCACTCAGTCCCCGTTCTCTGAGCCAGACTGCAGTATAAGCCACTCACCACAAGTGAGGGGATTTGGACCTGCTGCCTCTGCCTACCACTGGCTGCCCCTGCAACCCCAGTACCTAATAGGTCTTCCCAAGCCTAGAGCCTGGGGCTTGAGCTCCCCAGCTCCTTTAGCCTTCCCCCACCCTGCTCCCAATCTAGGTACCCTGCTCAGCACCTTGCATCCAAACTAGAAAGAGTCTCTCCTGGAACTTCTGGCTCAAAGCCTTTATAGAGCCAGCTGGGCCCTGATTGGGGTGTGGCCCCCAGTTGCCACCACTCTCCCCCCCCCCCTCCCAGCCCCAGCCCTAGCCCTCTGCAGGGCTTTTCCAACTCTTTCAGGGCTGGAGCAGGTGCTCACCCTGCTACAAGCAGGCTATAGCCTTGGTAGGAAGCTCTCAGCCACGCTAGCTGGCCAGTAGGCTCACCACACAGAATCTTCAAGTGAGCAAATGAGCGCACAGTTATCAACTAACAGCCAGACAAGCTCACTCCCAGGAGCAGTCTTGCCTCTTTCAACTGGAGAAATCCCTTGCAAAACATCCGTTTGCTGCTGCTGTTCACTAGCTCACAGCAAGAAAGCCACTAAATCCTGTAGAGCAAGAATGGGCAAACTACAGCCTGGGGGGGGCCGCATCTGGCCCTTCAAGTGGTTTATTCCAGCCCTTGAGCTCCTGCTGGGGCGTGGGGTCCAGGGCTTGTCCTGCTCCATGTGCCTCCTGGAAGCAGCAGCATGTTCCCCCCTCCCCCCATCTCGTACACATAGGGGAGGCCAGGGGGCTCTGCACACCGCCCCCGCTGTCTGGAAATTGCAGCCATTGGGAACTGCACAGGTGGCACCTGTGGACAGGGCAGCGTGCAGATGCCTGGCTGTGCCTCTGCATAGGAGCCAGAGGGGGGATATGTCACTGCTTCTGGGTGCTGCTTGGGGAAAGTGCTGCCCAGAGCCTGCACCCCTGATCCCCTCCAGTGCCCCAACCCCTCTCCCCCACTCCAGAGCCCACCCCCCCACACACACACCAATTTCATGAGCATTCATGGCTTGACATACAATTTCTGTACCCAGATGAGGCTCTCAGGCCAAAAAGTTTGCCCACCCCAGCTACAGGGGAATCCTGGTCCTCATGGATGGAACACCAGATTCAGGAGACGTGGCTCTGCCACTGACCCGTTTGGTGACCTTCACCTGCCTCTGCCTCAGTTTCCCATCTGTAAAACAGGGACAATACTGACCCTCCCTTGTGAAGTGCTTTGAAATCTGCTGCTATTAAAGCACTGTGTAGGAGGAGTATGAAACAGACAGTACTGTTGAAAATGTATTTATTTTTCTCCAAATGATCTCTCAGGCAATAAATAAAAACAAACATGTCAACTTTCTAAAAATAACAAAAACAAAAACATACATATATTCATCTGACACACATACAGACACCTGTAGCAACAGGACCACAGTGAGGGGGCTGGGCCCAGGAATTATTGCATTGCTCTCCAGATTTTATCCAAAGCTGCCTCCTTGCTGTACCCTTGGAGAAGGATCTGGGGCCACCTTGGTCAGAGAGGGCAGCCAGCTGCACAGATTCTGTGCGATCATCAAAAGCAAGGATGCTCTCCCATGGTAGGCCACGGTATTTTGTTACTTAAAGTGCAGGACAAGAGCTCAGCAGCCATTTGAGGAGCCAGCACTAAAGCAAATACCCATGTGTGTGCCCAGCCAGCAGTGAGACTGTGGGACCAGGGGAGCATTGAGGCCAGGCCACCCATACCCCAATGGGCAGAGCACCCTCCAGCACCACTAGCTGGAGCTGCCATCCTGCGGATAAAGTGTTAACCTGAGGTCCTGCTTGCTTTGAGCCCAAGCTCAGTGTAGACCCCCCAGGAGCAGGAAGGGCCTGGTGAGGGGAAGTCTCCTGTGCCAGGTGGAATTCACAGTACCAGCTGTGATTCTAAGGGGCTACACCCATCCCCGCCCTCCCCCCCACGCACTGGCACCAAGCTCCACTTCTCGCTACACTCCCAGCCCTGCTCCAGGGGCCAGGACTAGGGAATCAGCAGCAGCATGGGCACTGAAGGCAAGGTGCTCAGCTCCACCACACTCCACCTGGAAGAAACCTTGAAGACAACAGAGACCCAGTGACAACAGGCCTGGCTGGGTTTGAATGGTTTCTTGCTCTTGGTAAACACAGTCTTTAAACAAATCTGGGCCTAGATTCCCCCCTTACAAACACTTAACTTCTTTGCCTAGTTAATACAGTAGTAAAAAAAAGGGCAGGTGATGGCAGTCTTGAACCATACTCCCACAGAAGAGGTCACTGACTCCATGGTGCATTTGCATTAACAGTGGAATGATATGAAATGCAATGTTGCTCAATGCTAACTGCAGGCTGGTGAGAGCACTCCATCTGTTAATTGGTCAGATCACAGAGGCCTTGGCTTGGTGAGGAGTTACCATTTTTGGTGTGGCACATATAAAGGGACACTTTTTCCAAAACCCAAAGCTATGACTGCAAGACATTGGCATGGGCAAGTACCCAACATTGACTGGAACTCAGAGGTGTAGCTTAGCTGCCTCTGTTGAACATTTGATCCAAACTACCTTCATTTAACAGACTAGGGTATTCCTTTAATGGGTAATTTTAGTACATTCCAACCCAGGCTGAGTCAGGAGCCAAGACCGTGTTTAAGGGAGGCTCAAAAGAGAAGAGAAACCCTTGCTCAGAACAGGTTGGTGGCAGCACTATTGAGATACCATTTTGGCAAACACTACTGCTTCCTTCTGCCACAAGCAGCCCACCACAGGGCAGAAGTCAGCTTGTCCAGCAGTATTTAGGTCTGGGGAACTGATGGTTCTCAGGTGTGCAACAAAACTAAAAAGAAAAGGAAGACTTATGGCACCTTAGAGACTAAAATTTATTTGAGCATAAGCTTCCGTGAGCTACCGCTCACTTCATTGGATGCTGTAGCTCACGAAAGCTTATGCTCAAATAAATTTGTTTGTCTCTAAGGTGCCACAGGTCCTCTTTCTTTTTGAAAATACAGACTAACAGCTGCTACTCTGCAACAGAACTAAGGCACAAATCCCATGGAGAAATAAACACCGCCAGGAAGGCAAGGGAAGATCAGTCAGCAGTGAAAAGTGTCTGACCCCCAAGTGGTCAGAGTTGTCCACCATCCCAGACAAAGAAGAGGAAATAGTGACATTAGCTGCGGTTGTGTTTTTTATTTCAATCTGCTCAGCTGGAAGCTTGGGGCTTGCTGCCATGGAGCCCATGGGTTGTCTACACTGAACAAATAAAACCCAGAACTATGGCAGTGAGGTTCAGAGCCCAGGTTTCACAGCCCAGGCTCTAGCCCAAGCCAGAATGTATACACAGCTGTTTGTAGCCCCTACCCCAAGCCTGAGTCAGCTGACCCGAGCTTGAGATTTGCTGCTGCAGGGTTCCTGGGTTTTTTGGGTAGTGTAGACGTACCTTGTTAGCTCCAGATCTCAGTGAAGTAAATGGGAGTTGTGCCAAGGGGACCAGGATCTGCATGCAGCTAGAGCGGATCTAGGGACACTGACAAGGGGACAAAAAGCTAGTAACCACATTACCAGCAAACGCAGCCTCAGGCAGGCTAGAGTCTTAGTACAGCTGGATTCATTACTGCCCATGAGTCTGGGTTTGGAGCAGGGCATTGCAGACTCATGGCTTGAAATGATGGGTGTCCACTGATACCCAACTGCACTGTACATCCAGAGTGGGAAAGGCCTCCATGTCCACAGACAGGACAGTGACCCTGCCCTGCCACATATGCCAAGATTGTTCCCTAATGGAGAAAGAACACTGCTCTAGTGGATAAAAAGGCTATTCTGATTTGGGAAATAACATTTTGGGTCAGCCAGCACAGCAGCCTACTGTCACTGATACTTATGAATTACTCATTAGCATGCCATGGTCCCAGGCTTCCCAGCATGGCACTGTTGTTACCTTATGTCCCCAGAGGATGGATCCCAAGTAAGCATTCAGGAGCCTCAGCACAGAGTACCCATCAGCTCATGCCAGGACAGACAATGTTCCAGATGAGCAGGGTGAGTGCAAAGCATGTGTATAAGCATTGGCCACGCCCAAGTAAAGAAACCACCCTTTTCTGATGTAAGATGCATGACTACAAGCAGGGCTAGGAGGAGACAGGATACTACCTCTAGGAGCTACCCACTACCCACAAAGATTGTTCCTTGGACGGAAGAGTCCATGGCGCAGTGACCGAGTGATTTGAACTCACTTGTGTACAGCCCGGAAATACACACGTTAATCCCTGTCCCCCAACACGGAGAATGGTGCAGTAGTCCTTGCAGGCATTGATAAGATGATTTGTTCTCTAGCTGCTTGAGACCTGCATGCTGTTGTGCTCATAGTTAAAACATAAATAGGTTACAGAATCACTGACAGCACAAATGTTGCATTTCAGTACTCGGAGGAAATCACTGCAATAAATCTCATGGGCTCAACTTTGTTTTTAGCAAGTCCATGTTTTAAAACCAGAAGTCTCCTGCCCAGGTTAAAAATATTTCTGCTGGGTGTTTGTTTTGGGGGATTTTATTAAAGAAATATTATGGAAAAAAATCAAAACCAGGCACTTTGGGAAATTGTAATTTTCTTCCCCAAACAAAACTGGTCAGACACATTGTCAGGATTTGTGGAATTCACAACTTCAAGCTTTGCTGCTTAAAAAAAAAAAAAACAAAAACAATGAGGTAAGGAGTTTCTCTGCAAAAACAAGGACCCCCACAGGCCGCTCGAAGCCAGCGGCAGACCAGCCATTATTGCTCGGTGTCGAGGGGAGAGTGGCAGGGCTGGCCAGCGATGCCAGTCAAAGTTATTGCAGTCTCATGGCTGGCAGTGGCTGCGAGATCAGCATCCCTCCTGCTGGAGGCGCTGCCCCAGTGCTGTGGTTCGTGCCATGTGCTAACAGCTGGGCGAGGTGGTGATGGGGCTGTGCAGGTAGGGGAGGCTGCTGGGGGTCGTGTGCACGCCCATGGAGACCGGGAAGCTGAACACAAACTGGGAGGTCGGCGTGGAGGAGGCCTTGCCCCGCTCTCTCAGAGGCCCCGGGGGGCTGGCAGCCTCAGCAGCACAAGACGTGGCCAGCAATTGGGACTCAAACTGCAGCAGCTGCCCCATGAAACTGAAGTTGGGGGAGATGATGCTTCTGCGCTGTCTGACAAACTCAAAAGCCTCCTCTAGCTTCACACGCTTCTTCATCATCAGGTAGGCCAAGCAGATGGTGGCAGAGCGGGAGATGCCAGCCTGGCAGTGCACCAGTACCCGGCCATGGCAGTCCTTCACCGAGTCTGGGGGCAGAAGGGAGGGAGTTGTGAATAGCTCACCCCACTCACGTGGGCAGCTCGAGAGCACCCCCAGCTGACAAGGGGCCACTGGCACAAGAGAGAGGAGTTGTCAGACGAGGCCACATCTGTAGGGAACAGCAGCCACAGCCCTGAAGCCCAGGGGATGGGAGAGCAGGGTCAGAAGCTCCAGACAGCTGCTTGCCAGTAGATACCCCTGAGTACCCATGGCACCCCTGCCTTCCACTGGGACAGCAGGTGCTCACCCCTCTGGAAAGCAGGCCCCAGAGCTGGCCCACAGAAGGCACCCAAAGTGAGTGGGTGCTTTAAGGGGGCCTTTCCAAACCAGTGTTTGACAGACAGTGGGGCCTGCCCCACTAGTGGGTCACAGGAAGGTTCTAGATGGGGCACGGGGCCCTGGGAAAATGCACACTTCTCCTAGCCCCGAGGGGAAGCTCCTTGGGTGAGGGAGTTAGCCAGGCCCCCCCACCCCCGTATCTGTCCTCCCCCATGCCCACCACACAGCTCCCAGGCTTAGCCAGCAGAGCAAACTTACCTATATACTCTATTGCTTCCATGAACCACGAGCTGATGTCAGCCTTGTGGTTATCCTCCACTGGGATGCACTTGTACTGATAGTGTCCTTCAAAGTGATTGGGACAGTCTGACGAGACGTTCAAGAGGGCCGTGATGCCCAGTGTGTCCAGCATGTCCCTCCGGGCTGCGTGATACGCACTGCCAAGGTAGAGGAAGGGAAGGATTTCGACCGGGCCTCCCTGTTTCCGGAGAGAGCCACACAAAGGTCACTGTCAGTGGGGAACATTGCTGGGAGGCCAGGAGAGAATGTCATGCGCAGAAGGGGGAGGAGGCTGGGACCAGCTACCGGCAAAAGCGATGGCAAGTCCTGCATTTTCAAGAGTGATGCAGGATTCGGGGATCATTCGTTTGAATGGCCTACTCAGGGCCCCTTGAAGGGGCCTGGTTCCCAGGGTCTCATGCCAGGCCACTAGGAACAGAGACATGCAAAATCACTCCATGCTTCTGGAAATGTAGGCTCTGGAGCCCAGTGAGCAAATAAAACCCTCCAGCTCTGGAGTGAATCCCAAGCGTCTCTACTGAAGCCAGAGTCACTCTTGATTCAGGCCCATGTAACAGCAGACTGCAGCTCCACCTCGGCAGGCTGCACACAACCATGACAGACTAGTCTCCAGAGCCGAGAGCGGCACCCATTACAGCAGGCCTTCCCAAATGGGTTACCTGCACAACCCTGTTGGAATGGAATATTTCAACCCAGGACCCCAGGCAGCACGGGGGACACCCTTTGAAAGAGCAAGATGGTGTCCTGCATACAGCATGACCTCACACGCACCGTACATGTCAGGTTATGCCATGTGGCTCACAAGTGATGAGCCAGGAGACGTGGTGGTTTGGGCTCTTGTAGAGACCTTCACCCCTGACGCTCAGGGTGGTATACATTTCATGGCATGTGAGAAAACCCTTTAAACACTGGACCAAGGTCAGTGTGCATGGTACTCAGAGCAGGGCTGAAGGATGGGGAAGCTACCTGATCATGCAGGGGGGTCCCACAGGAGCTGCACCCCAGTTCGATCGGCTCCATGCTGGCTGGTGGAGAAATGCTGCTCAGGGATTTCGTTTTTGCACAGAATTCTGGGTACTCTGAATAAAACCTCTCGTAGCCTCCTGCAATTAAAGAGACAGGCATGAAGGGTCTGGAAAAGCGATTTCATTAGACAAATCTGTCTATAGGAGGCAGCCTGCGTTCCCTGCTAACTACAGATCCTAAGGGCAGACAATGCAGAGACCTGGCAGCTCTACATTTGCCACTAGATATCACTACTGCAAGGAAACGGCTCCAGGGGATGGTGTCAGTCATTTCTAGTCTCCATGTCCTAGTTTGGCTCTTGGGGCAATGCTACCAGTGCACAGGGGAGGGGAAGGGGTCGCCTAGGACAGCTAGACTACCCGAGGGTCATTGCTCTCCTGGAGTACATGGCACATCACCTTAAGGAGCATTGAGCTACTGACCCCGCAAGGGGCTATGCTCTGCCCCTCCTCTGGGCTCCCACGGAGGCATGAGCTTCTTCCTGTCGGTCACACAGCATACCTACCCCCTCCCTGCATGGAAGTTACAGAATAAGCACCACGTTGGCAAAATCCAGCCTCGTGTCAGCATTTCTATAACTCAAGTAAACAGAAGCACCATCCTGGTACCTACGTTGGGCTCAGACCATGTCCTCACGGGGGATCAGCCCCCTTCCAGCCACCATTGCAAGCCCCCAGTGCACACAGGAAAGTTGTCATTTACACTGGTTGAGTGCTGTCCCCTCCCCTGCCCTGCAGGGGCAGAGATCATTGGTCCTCTCCTAATCTCCTTGCACTAGTGACACTACACTAGTGGCTGGTATCAGGGTAACCCCCCAGTACAGAATCGGTCCCGGATTATTCCATTTTGTGGGTTGCAGCACCATGGCAAGACAATGCTTATCTGCTCCCACTGAGGTCAGTGGCACATCCATGTGAGTGTGGGTTCATGCATTCAAAGGGCAACATTGCCAGGGACTCACAAGACTGCCCTTGCCATGCACACAGCATGAGACGACACACGCCCACTAGCCTGGCTGCAGGAAGGGCCCCAGTCTGCCGTTGCATGCCAGACAGTTCCCTGCAGCAGAGCTGTGTCCAAGGCACAGCTGTGAACGGACTCCTTTCTGATCCAGCCTTCATCCAGGGTCTGAGCCGCAGACCCTGCCAATGCCATCATTCACACCCTCGGCACAAGCCTGGCCGCGAGGATCTTCCCCCCCCCAACACAAAAATCCCACATGGGGCACAATTCTAATCTGACCCCAGTGGCTCCACTGCACTTCCCACGGTTATAGCAGCGGAATGCCAGGGAGGGATCAGAACCAGATGTCAGCCAACCTTGCATCACAACCTCTGTTCTCAAGGGATGGTTTCGGCAGGCCTGCAGTCGATATGGCAGAGGTTCTGCACCTGTGGAGCATGACCCCAACTCCTTCAAGGGGTGTCACCAGCAGACTCCAACTGTGTTTGAAAGAGGGTCACAATGCTGGGGCTATGAGGTCAGTGCGGGCGGAGAATCTCTGGCATGGGCATTAGTAGCTGACTGTGGCCCGGGCAGTAGCCTATCTAACCCTCCCCACCAATGACAGTTAGGGAAGGGGTGGGGCAGACTCAGTGCTCATTTATTAATCGTCACTCTTAATTACTCATACTAGGGCAGTGTCCAGAGACTCCCGTAGTGCTATGTGCGGTACATACACATAAATACAGCCCCTGCCCCATTAAGCTGACAAATCCAGATTTCACATCTCCTTTATAATTTTATTTTGCTTAAAGAAATTTGCCCAAATGCAAGTATAGCTCTGGGAAGTGGTTAGGTGCAAACTAGCACCTTCACTCTCTCAGGGGTGCTAGAATCTCCTTCCCAAGGCTGCTCTGTCTTCAGGCTGAAAAATCCTCTTGATCAGTTAAGTATCTTTTAGCTTGGAAGGGGAGGGGGAAAGCAAGATTTTGTCAGAGTAGATAATAGGAGACTGTCCGGCAACCTTTATCTGCGAGAGTTCCCAAAAAGAAAGAACAACCTTTCAAAGGCAACTGTTCTGAGTTGTTTATACCAAGGGGAAAAAACCCGACAATTTTGAAGGGCAAAAACCAACATAACATCTTCAAAGGCACCATACTCCAGAGACTAAAAAACCAGCTGGACAGAGCCAAAGAGTGCTAGCTCAAGTGATAACGGAGAGCAGAAAACAGGTTAGTGTCAGCTTTCAAAATTAAACTGGTGGGGCCATGACAGAGTAGCTTCTGTGTCACCATCTAAAGGAAGTGACATTTGCAATGTCGGAGACTTCTCTTTTCCAGCTACATTGGCCTGCTAGCCCATCTTCCCATTTACACTGATCACTCTAGTTCCATCCTTTTGGAAAGAGGATCACTTTGGAGTTAAGGTTTTTACCCTCTCCACCCCCAAGTCCAAGATATCACTTGAAAGTACGAAATCAAATGAATTCACAACCCTGTGCTGAGCAGCAGACCTAACAAGAGTTATATGAATGACCGGAAGAAGGGTTCGGGGGAGGGGAAGAGAAAGACTGTTTACCTTGTATCTCATGCTATAATTTACACTTGTGTGGAGCAACTGTGAAATTCACCTTGTGTAGTCACTTATACCTATGTAAGTTAGGTTTTGCTATCAGTTCGTGATGGTTTTAGATGGTGGGGGGAATCAATGCTTATTGTTGTCAAGCAGCTCTGGATCTATGCCGTTCTATCTCATCACAAGTTTTGTTCTTTTCCTTTCCCCACACTGCAGTCCTCTCTGCTCAAAGGAGCTTTTTAAAAATTAACTCTTGGCCCAGTTCCCCCACACCTTACAGTTTATAGAATCAGACAGACAATGCTTATCCCTGTGATTAAGGGTTTGCTGTATCACACTTACAGATATTAAAAAAGAAAACCCAAAACACAAACACAGATCTGATGATGCTGTGAAAACAGCTTGTTGGTTTTCATAATTGTCCATGTGATATTCAATCACAGATGGCTTCATATTTTCCTACCAACAGACAAAACAGAGCTGTTATTGATTGGCTCTAGTGTAGGGACTCAAATGTCATCCGTTTACCTCCAGGGATATTTCTCTCTTTTAAAGACTAATGATCTTTGAGTCCCTGTAAATGTTGACCTCTGTTTAAAAATCCATATTGTGCATGTAATTAAGCTGTTTTATCATCACTGCAGGAATCTAGTCACAGTAGGGGTATGTCTACACTACATACCTTTTAGCGACACAGCTGTGTCACTAAAAGGTGTGCAGTGTAGCCGCTCTGTCGGCAGGAGAGCTCTCCCACCAACAAAAAATCCCCCCTCCGCCCCCAACGAGCAGCATTAGGAGCACTCTCCTGCCGACAAACCACTGTTCACAGTGGCACATTTTGTTGGTAAAAACTTTTGTCGCTTGGGGTGGGTGTTTTTTAAGTTTTACTGATGGAAGTCCAGTGTCCACAAAGCCTAAAATAGTTGCTGAAATCTTAATCCACAGATGTGTTTCATCCCAGCCAAATTACTGCAGTTCTGGGTTTGCAGGCCTTGCAATTACTGTTCCTTGGTGGCAGCTTCTATAAAACCCAGCAGACTGATTACTTGGCCTACATTTGGCCTTCCAGCATCCAGCCCATATTAGAAGTGCATTCACTGAAATACAGCCTCTGCCTTCATAGAAACACTCATGCTCTGGAAGGAATAACAGAAAAGGGTAGGATGAACAATTCATTGTGAGCTGGTGGGGGTGTTACACGACACTGTCTCTTTACAACTGCTAGACTCCCACATGAGATTACCATTTTGCTGGAATTCTGGTTTCTCTTCTTGTTTAATACCTATAAACAGTTTTCATGTTTTAGGACTATTTTAACTAAGTCTCTAGGGCTTGGATCTTGAAGCCATCATACCCGGGGAAACTCCCACAGACACTGGTGCTGTGTGTGTCTTAGGGGTCAGAGCTGAACCACCATAGCATCAGGCCACAGGTTGTTCCCCACCGTCAACTTCCAGATGGCACCTCTGTCTTCCAGAGGCAGGAACTGATGACCCAGGGTGAAATCCTGGCCCCACTTGACTGCAATGGGGCCAGGATTTAATCTCAGATTCAGCTCTCAGTCACTCCCGCCTAAATGAAGCTGGACAGCAATGAAGTACTCAGAATCTGGCCCTAAAGCCATGTTAATTGTGAGCTATGCGTCTTGGCTGTGCAATTCTTTATGTCGTCAATCCCAAATAAAGGTTGGGATTTAGTTCTAAAGTTTGATTGCACTGGTAAAAAAACTGAACTGGAAATTTCCCTTTGGATCTCAATGTTAAGGCTATACTTTGAAAAATAATGTAGTCGTTCAGGTTTCAGAGTAGCAGCCGTGTTAGTCTGTATTCGCAAAAAGAAAAGGAGGACTTGTGGCACCTTAGAGACTAACAAATTTATTGGAGCATAAGCTTTCGTGAGCTACAGCTCACTTCATCGGATGCATTCAGTGGGGAGATTTTATAAAAATACAGCGGGGAGATTTTATATTTATATTTTATAAAATCTCCCCACTATTTTCTATTGCATGCACGTGATGAAGTGAGCTGTAGCTGATGAAAGCTTATGCTCAAAGAAATTTGTCAGTCTCCAAGGTGCCACAAGTCCTTTTCTTTTTGTAGTAGTTCAGTTAAACTGGACACAGAGAATTGACTAATTATAGCATTGTTCTCATCATTAAACCCTGCTAGTTAGCAAAATCAGCACAGACCCAGGCCGACTGCAAAACTCTAGACAAACAAAAGGATACACAAGGGCACCAGAACTCTTCAAGAAGGTTTGTTTGGGGTTTGTTTTTTTGTTTTTTTTAATTACGTTATTGCTTTATCCTAAAGGCACCACAGAAAGCAGACAACCGGAGAAAATGAAATCCTCCTTGTGCTCAGAGATTATTTCTTCTGTATTGAGACCACCACATTATTCCAGGCAGTTACTAACATGGAAACGGCTTCATGCAGGAAGAAAGCAGAGCTCCCTTCAAGAAAGCGCATCCCGGCTGCCACACCATCGCACAGGGCTGCCAACCAGCGAATTTGGCTGCGCACTTCTGGCTGCCCTTTGATCTTGGTCACAAACTCAGCTCCGGTGGTTCCGCCTCCCCCGGGAAAGTGTTAACAAGGGGGGGGGGGGGGGGGGAGGACACCAGGAAACCTAAAGCGAAAAAATCCTGCAACTCGCCTTCGCGGTTCAACCAGAGGTCCCCGGGAGCATTTCCCCAGCAGCTGACCGGTCCAACGGGCAGGAACCGGCTGCGGCAGACAATGAACCCACCGTCCGGGGCACCCCACGCCACCGGCGGGCTGCCTCCAGCTCCCAAGGGAAGGGAGGCGGCGCGGGAGCCCTTTGGTCCCCCCCCCGGTCCGCAGGCGGGCTGGGAGGGCGAAAGATGCCCGGAATGTGCCCGTGCGAACGGGAGAAAGGAAACGCAGGATCCGCCCCCCCGCCCCCGGAGCAGCCGCCGGCTCCCAGCGCCGCGCAGTCCCGGCCGCACCCCGCGCAGCCTGCTCGGCCGGGGGCTGCCTGGCGCTGGGGCGGGGGCTTTGCAGCGGGCCCGGGGCGAGCCCAGCGGCAGAGTCCGCCCGCGGGGCCCTGCCAGGCCGGGGGCCGGCCCGCTCCGCCCCCCGCACACAGAGCCACCGAGCCGGAGCCCGCGACCACGGGGGTCCCCGCCGCCGCCTCCGCACGGGGGCGCCCCCCCCGCCGCACCTTGCAGCAGGCGGATGTCGGTGCGCGCCGTGTCGCGGCGCAGCGCCCCCACCACCAGCCAGACGGTGCTGTCCTCCCGCAGGCTCTCGGCGCGGGCGCTGCGCTCGTCGTACAGCACCACGGCGGCGAAGAGGCCGGCGCGCAGGCGGGCGCGCACCTCGGCCTCGGCCGGCAGGATCTGCTCCAGGCTGACGGCGCCCTTGGCGCGGCGCCGCACGATGCTGTTGCAGCGCACGCTGAGCGCGCCGCGGATGCAGCCGGCGCCGTGGGCCAGGAAGGGCCGGCAGTCCAGCAGCAGGCAGCGCCCGGGGCCCGGCTCGCGGCGCAGGAGCCGCCGCAGCGCGCTGCCCTCCACCTCGCGCAGCTCCCCCATGGCGGGCGGGAGCCCTCGCGGAGCGCCCGGGCCCGGCCCCGGCCCTTTACAGCGCCCGGCCCCGCCCCGCCGCCGCGTCACCGCCGCGTCACCGCCCGCCTCCATTCACAAAACCCGGCGAGGCGGAGCGGGCGGCGCTGCTGCGGCTGGCGAATGGGGCCGCGGGGAGACCAGCGCGCGCTGTGCGAGGCCGCTGGCCCTGGGGCCTGTGCAGGGCTCTGTAGCGGGGCACAGCTAGTGTGGAGAGCGCTGGGTGGGCAGAGGGCAGACGCATGAGCTGCAGAACCCCCCCCCCGCCGGGCAGCCCCATGGGCCGAGTCCCGTGTGCAAGCTTCCCTGCCTACCTAGCCTTTCACCCCGGCTCACCTCCCCTACAAGGCCAAGCTGCTTGAAAACCCCCTCCCTTCCCCACGGAGCATGCACCATCATCCCGTTTTGTTTTTCTTGAAATAGCTCTCCTTCTGCATAATGCTTCGATATCCCATGCATACATCGCAGCTGAGGAGGCCAGCATTGGCCTCGCCCTTTGCCACCGATGTCCCTATTTATAGCCTTCTGCTCTTGGCGGGTCTGCAGCGGGAGGGGGAAGCCGTTTTCCTCCCCAATCATTCAGCCCCCACGTTGCCCGAGGAGCTGGCATGAATTGCACCATCTTGACCCTGAAAGGAGTGATTTGGATATCGTTTTTTTTTAAAAGCAATGGATGCTAAAAGATCCTTTGCGTGGCTGGGCTTTTATTTTTAATGTGAGAGTGGATGGGGAATTTCATTTGGAACAAGACTGTCATAGCAACTCTTCATCCATGGCATTACTAGCAATGTTGGGGGAATGATGTCAGTTTAACCTAGAAGGAAGCCGAAACTGTGGGATTTAGTGATTTTTTTTTTAAAGGACAAAAAGCTGTATTCTGGCATCCCTCCTCATACCCATGTGACTGAGTTCCTGGCAACAACTAGGCTTCCATTTCCATGTCCCTTCCGTGGGGAAGTGATTATTTCAAACAAATAAACCAGTGGACCGAGTCTGTGAGCATTCCACGCACATACTGAAATGCATCTGGCAGGTCTGTGTTTTTTCTTGCTGTTAGCAAAATCAGAGTAATAAAATATCAGTCACTGCCAATATGTTCTTAGGAGTTCAACAGCTTTTCAGGAGAAAAAAAAAAGAGAAACACTTAAGCTTTTGTTTGAGAATGAAACATAACCTCTTAAATTTAAAATGTACTTGCAAAACTAATGTTATTGTAACTGGCCTTCCCTGGCTAGCCATATTCCTTCTGTATGTTTTGGGACATTTCCTGAGCCCATTTGGAATGGTGAGATCATGACATACTGGAATATTAGAAAACCACTTAATCACACCATGAGACATCATGTTATAGACTAACCAATGGATACGTTAATTACGGGGTGGAGGTTGGAGAAAAGTTCAATTCACCAGAGTCTTGGTTTGGAATTATGGCACCATAATGCAAATACTTCATGTTTTCTTCTCACTAAGATTAAGGCATTGATCCCCTATAGTGCCCCTTCGCTTCTCTTCATCATTCTATCTCTTCCTTTCACCTGCCTCCCATGAGGTTTTATCTAGGGCCGGACAAACATTGGAGGGGCTTGATTTACAAGGAGCTCCTGAACAGAACCCAGCAGCGTGGATCTGCTTGAAAATATTCCTCGGGAGCAGTTTTTTGTTGAAAAATTGCCATTTCGTTGAAATTGAAACTTTCTGGGGAACATGTCAATGTCAATGAAATTGTGTTTTGATGCATTAGAAATGGAGCATTTTGATCATGTTGAAATGTTCTGCTTCATCTCTTCAGAACAGGATGTAGCAGTTTTTCATTTCAAAGTGACTCTGCATCATGACATTTATTTTAAATTATAAAGTAAAAAAAGGTGAAAGATAAAATTGAATCAAAACATTGTGATTGAAACAAAATTATTCCCTCCTCCCCCCCCCCTCAAAAAATTTCATTTCATGGTAATTTTTTGTGCCAATGTGGAATGAAAACAAATGTCAAAAATACAGAATTTCCTGTGAAATCCCGCAGGGCATGGTAAATAGCAAGTGGCCCTTGGCCAGCTCTGGTTAGCTTGCCTGGTTCTAAACAAGACCAAACTGCCAACCTCTGATGGCTTTGGGAAAAGGCCACCCTAAAAGTAAGATTTAGGTGGGGGCACGTCCCAGGAACTGAGGGAAATGGTAGACAAAGGCACACTCAATGCAGAGGGGTTTTGTAAGCATTCACATACCTGGGCTGATTGTTCTTGGGTAAATAGTGCTGGAGAGTTCAGAATAGAGTTCAGTTCTCTAGCCAAATTATGTGGCTATTGCTCCTTATATCATCTGTAGGCAGCAACCAGAAGGCAACAAGGTAGTGTGTGCAGGCGTCTATGAAGACACTCCTTCCCACAGAGGGCAGCGTTTGGAAGGACAGATTAACAGGAGATCTGATTCTCTGCACGCTCTGCAATGATTACCTGTACAAAGTGGCTGTAAAACGCTATCACTGAGGTCTGTGAATGGAGAATTCTGTTTTGGTAGCATTTACACTCGTGCCAATAGCGGCACATGGCGCAAGGCAGTGAGGAGTCAGGCCCATAGTGGATACAGATGGTTCCCAAGTCCCAGACACGTGGTGTGGATAGGCTCCCTTCCCCCATTTCCCTGCTGCTGCCCACTTCCCTCTTTGACAGCTTCTGCCTGCTACACTGTTGACTTCTGTGCTAGCCAGGTGGCTTTGTCTTACCCTTCAAGAAAAGGAGGACTTGTGGCACCTTAGAGACTAACAAATTTATTTGAGCATAAGCTTTCGTGAGCTACAGCTCACTTCATCGGATGCATTTCCCCTTCAGCAATTTGCCATTTGCTGCCATAAGAGTGCTTCCATTGATAAAATATAATCATTTACATGCCTTGGGTGCAGTGTGTGTAATACCCCCAAAGAATGTATTCCATCCCACATAGAAATAATTCATTGTAAGACAAAGTTATTTTGTCACATACACAAAGTGCAACTTTGTGAGAGGAAGCCAGGAAAGAGTAAGTCTACTACTACAGGTTTCAGAGTAGCAGCCATGTTAGTCTGTATTCGCAAAAAGAAAAGGAGGACTTGTGGCACCTTAGAGACTAACAAATTTATTTGAGCATAAGCTTTCGTGAGTTACAGCTCACTCCATCGGATGCATTCAGTGGAAAATACAGTGGGGAGATTTATATACACAGAGAACAGGAAACAATAGGTGTTACCATACACACTGTAACCAGAGTGATCACTTAAGGTGAGCTATTACCAGCAGGTGGGCGGGGGAGGGGGAACCTATTGTAGTGATAATCAAGGTGGGCCATTTCCAGCAGTTGATGAGAAAGTCTGAGGAACAGTGGGGAGTGGGGGGGGGGGGGGAATAAACATGGGGAAGTAGTTTTACTTTGTGTAATGACCCATCCACTCCCAGTCTCTATTCAAGCCTAAGTTCATTGTATCCAGTTTGCAAATTAATTCCAATTCAGCAGCCTCTCGCTGGAGTCTGTTTTTGAAGTTTTTTTGTTGAAGGATAGCCACTCTCAGGTCTGTAATTGTGTGACCGGAGAGATTGAAGTGTTCTCCAACTGGTTTTTGAATATTATAATTCTTGATGTCTGATTTGAGTCCATTCATTCTTTTATGTAGAATCTGTCCAGTTTGGCCAATGTACATGGCAGAGGGGCATTGCTGGCACATGATGGCATATATCACATTGGTAGATGCGCAGGTGAACGAGCCTCTGATAGTGTGGCTGATGTGATTAGGCCCTATGATGGTGTCCCCTGAATAGATACGTGGACATAGTTGTCAACGGGCTTTGTTGCAAGGATAGGTTCCTGGGTTAGTGGTTCTGTTGTGTGGTGTGTGGTTGCTGGTGACTATTTGCTTTAGGTTGGAGGGCTGTTTGTAAGCAAGGACTGGCCTGTCTCCCAAGATCTGTGAGACTGATGGGTCGTCCTTCAGGATAGGTTGTGGATCCTTGATGATGCATTGGAGAGGTTTTAGTTGGGGGCTGAAGGTGATGGCTAGTGGCATTGTGTTATTTTCTTTGTTGGGCCTGTCCTGTAGTAGGTGACTTCTGGGTACTCTTCTGGCTCTGTCAATCTGTTTCTTCACTTCAGCAGGTGGGTACTTCAACAAAAAAAACTTCAAAATCAGACTCCAATGAGAGACTGCTGAATTGGAATTAATTTGCAAACTGGATACAATGAACTTAGGCTTGAATAGAGACTGGGAGTGGATGGGTCATTACACAAAGTAAAACTATTTCCCCATGTATATCCCCCCACCCCCACTCCCCACTGTTCCTCAGACTTTCTCGTCAACTGCTGGAAATGGCCCACCTTGATTATCACTACAATAGGTTCCCGCCCTCCTGCTGGTAATAGCTCACCTTAAGTGATCACTCTGGTTACAGTGTGTATGGTAACACCCATTGTTTCCTGTTCTCTGTGTATATAAATCTCCCCACTGTATTTTCCACTGAATGCATCCGATGAAGTGAGCTGTAGCTCACGAAAGCTTATGATCAAATAAATTTGTTAGTCTCTAAGCTGCCACAAATACTCTTTTTCTTTCTACTACTACAGGTACTGACATACAAGATCACCTTGAGGCCTTGCCCTACAAAAAGTGACAGAGGGTCGTCGCACTTCCCTTGATGTCCAACATAAAGCCCCATCCTTAAATCTTGAGCTTTGAAAAGAAAAAACTAAAACTGAGTGTCAGATTTCAATATAATTTAAAAATTATATTCAAATACAAGCAGAATTTAATGTTAGTTTGGACCATAAACTGCACCTTTCTGCTCAGGAAACTCCCACTGAAATCAATGGAAGGTTCATTTAAAGAATTGATGCTAAGATGTAGGCCTTTGTGCAGGGGAATGTTTGACACTTGAATACACTAAGGAATTCTGCTTCTTTTTGTAGGAAATGTAGAGTGCATACTCCCACACGTGCACACTATGCCATCATGTGGAGTACATCCAGATGCATGTTACTATCTTGGACACCTTAAATACTAATTACATCTGGTTTATTTTAAAATGTCATGATACAAGGAGTTCTCGCTCTGTACCTGACAATTATTGTGTATGAATGGCTCCCATAATTGCCTCAAGGCGATTCACAGAAAGGTGTGTGGGTGTGTGTACGTGCTTGCTCAGCTCCCAAATTTACAGCTAGGATGAGCCTGTTTCAAGTGTCAGTTCCTGTTTTAAAATACGCATTCTAGAAAGTGAAAGGTATCATTGTGCTATATCAAAATTAGTACAGAAAATGATATTCAGCAGTATAAATATCAGCAAAATAGATAAGATCAATATATTTCATTTGTCTATGCGGTCCGTATAAGCAGTCTGTTATGTTCATTGGTGGCTGACTTGATCAATATTACTCAAATTCATACAAGAATTCCAATTTTCCTATACTAGTAATAGAGGAAGAGATAAAACTTGACTCCAGTTGCGCAGGTTTACTGGAGCGGACTAGCCACAGCTTAAATACTTCCAAAGTCACACTTTTGGCCGAAACAGCTCATGCACAGGATGCATTAAACAAGAAAATGGGACAATGCAGGTTTTGGAATGCAGCTGTTTCTGGGGTGAAATGCAGCAGCTCTTTAACAGCAGACAGTAACACTACACAGCAGTTCAGGACAGAATGTGAAGAATAACACAGTAGCTACTGTGGAGGTTTGAGTGGGCCAAATATGGTCAGTGGTAAATCCCAGTGTAAAGAACAGTCTATGAATTTACCATGAAGTTACCATGATTCTGCTCACTCTGGTAAATCAATCAGATCTCAGCAGACATTTCTGTTACCCCCAATTATTAGTCACTGTCGGGCTCTCGTGACACTGGCACTGCACTTAGTTTCCATTTAGGAAGTGGTGAAGTCTAGGCCTTAGAGCTATGAGCTAGAGATACAGGATTTTGTCATGGAGTTTCTAATCTAGTTTTGAACTTCCAGCTCGTGGTGTCCATCGGAGCTGGCCTGAGTAACTACGTTACAAAGCAAAGCCACCGGTGTGTTTGGCAGGGGGTGGGCAATGGAAAGGAGGGCTGCTATGTTGTACCCAAAAGTGTTCTAACCAGCTTTGAAGAACATGTGCTAGCCACAGCTGGTCACTTGGGTGCGGCTGACAGGCTCGATGGGTTCCTCAAAGGTGACCCAGTTAGGCAGAAGGAGTTGCCTGCTCAGTGGGGAATGGAGCGGCTTGTCTGCACCAGAGGCTGGGAGTCACTGCTGCAGTGGGATCCTGGCAGCTGTGCCAGGAGTCGGGGGAAGAAATCTGTCCCAGCGCTGAGCGTTAGGAGGACACAGCGGAGCCCTGCTCCACGTGGACTGTGGCTTTGCTGCCGGAGGAAAAAGGAACAGTTTGTTTGAAAAGCTCCTTGTGTTTGTATGGACACAAGCTGGTGCGTTGATCTGACCCCAACCCTCGGACCTCCTCTGCCCCTCTGGCCTAACCATCCTTGCTGTGGGGGTGGGGGTGGAACCTGACCCCCAGCCTCTCAGCCTACCTCTGACAGGGGAGTTTTTAACTTGAACATGTTGCTATATCTCACCCGTGTGGTTTGGAGGAGCGAGGTTCCAAACTCCTGAGGGGAGAGAAGGGAAAGATGGAGCACATGAAGGGGTGTCTGCAGGAGCGAGGGGGCCACTAGCACTCCATTACCCTTCTGCTTTTGGAATGGGGGAGGGGAGCAGGGCATCTCTTTCTCCATTCCCACATACCTGGAATCAGCTGGCTGAGGGCCATGCCAGCCCCACAGACCCTTGTTGCATTGGAGCATAGGAGTGGATACTGCCAAAATCAGAACCAGTTACTAAGGTGACTTCCAGATCTAGCCTTGATTACAATAGGGCATTTTTCAAACATTTCCCCCACTCCCCACTAACCCAGTTCAACTCCACCAATGGTGACAGCCTTGGGACGCTGGCTGTAGACAGGACTCTTTCAGAAGCACCGCCTTGAGTAGTCCTATTCTGAGCACAGGAGAGGTGCTGCAATAAATGGTGGCAGCTAGAGGCACATCTGCACGAGGGTTTGCGAGCAGGGAATAGTTTTCAGAAACGTCCACATCTTCCATGAAAACCAGGTGACTGGGATGCCCAACCCTGAGCTTGGGTGAGTCGAGAAAACCTATGGGCCTGGCACTGAGTTTGAGAAGACAGAGACCATCTACACCAGGGCATTGTTGAGAGACAAGGTGGCGGAGGTAATATCTTATATTGGACCAACTTCTGTTGGTGAGAGAGACAAGCTTTGGAGCTTACACAGAGCTCATCTTTAGGTCTGGGAAACTTATGGGGCAAGCGCTCAGGTGAACGGTGCTGGAGGCCCTACAGAAGTGTCCGGAGACCTTGCTCTGAGCAAGTCCAGCTGACACTTGGCACGGAGGTAACAACACCGGTAGATACTTTTGCACTCTCCGTACTAGTACTCCCACCTATGGTGCTGCACCAATGACAGTGGGTGATTTTAAGAAGACCTTGAGTCTCATCTTGCTGGCACATGCTTGTCAGGCTGTGGTCATGTCCTGACACGAGTTTAGTTTAATCATGTAGATGGGATAACAAGTTAAAGAGCCACGTTAGAGAGAAGTGTGGCAGCTCAGCTCTATAACTATGTTATCCCATCCACATGGCAAGCAAAACCCCATCCCCATTAGCGCTGCCTTGGCAGGCCCAGTGAGGTGAGTGGAGCCAGAGATGGACCTTGCTCCCTGCACAGCTGCAGGTGAGAAGCTGGCCTCCAGACCAGACGGGCAGTGCTCTCCTAGTCCTGCACAGTTTATGACTCAGTTCAGCAATCAGTCAGCCTTGGAGACAGTCGCTACTCTATTTTTCTTTATAGACTTGAGAAATGAACAAGTTTCTTTTGTCTCAGGCAGCTCCCATTTATCGTCTTCCTTCAAAGAGATGAGCGTTAAACCCCCCACTCTGCCTCAAAGATGCTCTAGCAGTCTGGGCTGATCACTAACATCACATCTTCTCTGCTGAGGCTGCTGATTCACGTCCCAAGGAGTACAGTTATCTGCACCAAGAAGGCACTGCCACTCCCACTAGCAGGCAAGCCAGAGGGTGGCTTATTTGCAGAGAAGGGAGAAGTGATTTAACCTGCTGCATAAGCTGCACTTCATAAGACCAACAAAAAGTTGATTTTTTTTATGCTTGAGTAAGGGGCAGCACGTCACTGCTCTGCCCCAGGAGCAGCAGGGGAAGGAATAGCCACTCAGAATCCTTGTGGATGCCAGAGATGGGAGGAGCCCTTTTAAGGGTGCATCTTACTCCTGGCTCATGCCTCGACAGCTGCACTGGGCAGCAAGCAGGGTGGCACTAGCTGAAGTGTGGGGGGGGGGGAAGTACGCAGAGACCAGGATCTGTGCTCCTCACCAGACCTGGATCCAAAGGGCTGTAGGCTGAACAGGGATGTAGGGCTTCCCTCCCCTGCTGAGCCAGGGCAGATAAGATCATTAACTGAAATAGGGTCATTGGGAACTGTGAGAGCGCCTATCAACTCTGTGAAACGTTCCTTGGGATTATCCTGGCCTTAGATAGGCTAGCTCCTCTGGCCTGCTCTACCCTGGGCTTTATTTCCAACAGTTTTCCACTGCCACTCAGTGGCTCACCCTGGCAATGCTAGCAACAGTGGGGAGCATGGGTGTCAACAAGGCTCTGGTGTCTCCTGCTTTTCCCCCCAGGTTGCCATGAACCTCATCTGAGCACGGTTAGAGGACATAGGTACTATAATGCCAGCAGCTACTCAGCACTTTGTCTGTAATAACTGCTATCCCCACAGCACTTACCCAGGGCTAAGGTTGGGGTAGACCCATCCTGATGCATCTGCCCTCCTGCCATCAGCTTCTGCTCTTCCAGGGAGAAAATCCAGCCTACTAACACCAGCCTTTGCTGCTCCTATTAGCCCCTGCTCTAGTGAGATGTTTCACGACTCAGGTAACAAAGATGAGTTATGTTTCACTACTCAGGTAACAAAGTTGCAGCCCAGCATTTAGATCCCTACTTGCCCCCAATCCTTTGTTCATAGCCGTGTATTTATATTGATTAGACACAGATGAGTTTGGAATTTCTTCTCTTTAAAGTGATCAGCAACACCAAGCAGCAAGGATGGGGTCTGTCCCTGCCCTTCGGGATGGCACTGATTGCCGGGGGCTCCATGTGTCCACCACCAGGCCCGTGAACATCATTCAGCCTTAACTAGCTCTCCCCATCAGCAGAGCTCCAAGTGCTTTATACAGGAGGTGACACTCATCAACCCCACTTTACAGCTGAGAGAACAATAAAGCCCAGCGCCCTGCTCCCCAGTCAAAGCTCTCCCTGCACATGGTGCCTGCCCAGCATGTCCTCTGCTGACATCACAGCACACTCAGGGCCTTCAGCCTGGTCCTTGCTATCCGACAGAAGCATGGAGCTTGGTGGGGGTGCGGTGGGCAGTCTGTCCTGAGTGTTCCCCATAGAGCGTAGCCCAAACAACGAGTTCTGTATAGCTCCTTGAACCTGGCTGGCTGGAGTTTGTTTTCAAGGTGATTGAGAACAAGTCCCAGAGAAAAGTCAGTGAGACATCTTAGGAGACTTAGGACCACCTGTCCACGAGAGCTCAGCTCCCAACACTCCCGCTGTTCTTAGTGTGTGTGTGTGGGGCTGGTGGGGGTGAGGAATTCTCCACTGCTGTCAGCCTGTGTGCGTGTGTGTGAGACGAAGAATTCTCTCTTGGTGGCAGCGTGGGAGTGGCATAGTGAGGCATTCTCCGTTGTTCTCAGTGTGTGTGTGGTGGGGAGAACATCCACTGTTCTCAGGGTGCGTGGGGGGAAATCCTCCTGTTCTCATTGGGAGCTGCTAGCTACTGAGCCCTGCTGAACGCTCGCTCTCGGTATATTGGCAATGTAGTTCTATGGGGGTATGGCTAAACTGCAATTAAACACCCCAGGCTGGCCTGTGTCCGCTGACTCGGGCTTGCGCTGTGGGGCTGTAAAATTGCAGTATAGCTGTTTGAGCTCATACTGGAACCCGAGTGCTGGGACCCTTTTAATTGGAGTGTAGACTCACCCATAGGGACCAGAGACCCTTTCCAGCAACAGCAGCAAGCGTATCTGGGAATTACAGAGACTGGCAATTTGTTGGCTTGTTAGGGTCAGACACAAAGCTTAGGGAGTTGGTATTTGTGGTCCACCTTTCTGTGAGCCCTTAAAATCAACAGCATCCAGTAACCCCAGGAAGACTCTCTGGAGCCAGGGTCATGAGGGTCTAATCAGTAATCAAAGAAAAGGTTGAATTGCTATACTGCTTGTTATGCCCTCTGAACTAGGAGGAGTGAAAACGTGAGGAGATGCTCAAGATGGGGTAGTGTCTTGTTCTCCTGTAGGCGAGTCACATGCTCTCCAGTGAATGAGACTGATGCTGCTAGCAAAGTGCGTTCTGGGCAATCACTCAGTGAAATTCAGTGCCATGCACAGAGCCCACACAAGGCACCACTTATATCAAACTTCAACCACTGGAGTTCAAATGATGCCTAGAGCTTTGTGTAGGCCCTGCACACAGTGGAAATCCCACCCAATCTTCTGAAGCCAGGGATTACAGGGGTGCTGCCTTTCTTGGATGAGCAATAGAATCAGAGAAAAGATCAATTTAACCATTCTGCTGCCTGTTTTCTTCTGCAGCTGCAACTCTTTGCCAGAGGATGTTGTGAAGGCCAAAACTATAACATGGTTCAAAACAGAACTAGATAAGTTCATGGAGGATAGGTCCATCCAGTCTGGTCCTGGTCCTGGCTATTAGCCAGGATGGGCAGGGATGCAACAACATGCTCTGAGTATCCCTAGCCTCTGTTTGCCAGAAGCTGGGAATGGACGACAGGGGATGGATCACTTAGATTCATAGATTCATAGATACTAAGGTCAGAAGGGACCATTCTGATCATCTAGTCTGACCTCCTGCACAACGCAGGCCACAGAATCTCACCCACCCACTCCTACGAAAAACCTCACCTATGTCTGAGCTATTGAAGTCCTTAAATCATGGTTTAAAGACTTCAAGGAGCAGAGAAGCCTCCCTGAAGTCAACCATGCCCCATGCTACAGAGGAAGGCGAAAAACCTCCAGGGCCTCTCCAATCTGCCCTGGAGAAAAATTCCTTCCCGACCCCAAATATGGCAATCAGCTAAACCCTGAGCATATGGGCAAGATTCACCAGCCAGATACTACAGAAAATTCTTTCCTGGGTAACTCAGATCCCATCCATCTAATATCCCATCTCAGGGGATTAGTCCTATTTACCCTGAATATTTAAAGATCAATTACTTAGCAAAATCCCATTATCCCATCATACCATCTCCTCCATAAACTTATCGAGTAGAATCTTTAAAGCCAGATAGATCTTTTGCCCCCACTGCTTCCCTTGGAAGGCTATTCCAAAACTTCACTCCTCTGATGGTTAAAAACCTTCGTCTAATTTCAAGTCTAAACTTCCTGGTGGCCAGTTTATACCCATTTGTTCTTGTGTCCACATTGGTGCTGAGCTGAAATAATTCCTCTCCCTCTCCTGTATTTATCCCTCTGATATATTTATAGAGAGCAATCATATCTCCCCTCAACCTTCTTTTAGTTAGGCTAAACAAGCCAAGCTCCTTAAGTCTCCTTTCATAAGACAAGTTTTCCATTCCTCGGATCATCCTAGTAGCCCTTCTCTGTACCTGCTCCAGTTTGAATTCATCCTTTTTAAACATGGGAGACCAGAACTGCACACAGTATTCTAGGTGAGGTCTCACCAGTGCCTTGTATAACGGTACTAAAACCTCCTTATCCCTACTGGAAATGCCTCTCCTGATGCATCCCAAAACCGCATTAGCTTTTTTTACAGCCATATCACATTGGCAGCTCATAGTCATCCTATGATCAACCAATACTCCAAGGTCCTTCTCCTCTTCCGTTACTTCTAATTGATGCGTCCCCAACTTATAACTAAAATTCTTGTTATTAATCCCTAAATGCATAACCTTACACTTCTCGCTATTAAATTTCATCCTATTACTATTACTCCAGTTTACAAGGTCATCCAGATCCTCCTGTATAATATCCCGATCCTTCTCCGAATTGGCAATACCTCCCAGCTTTGTATCATCTGCAAACTTTATTAGCACACTCCCACTTTTTGTGCCACGGTCAGTAATAAAAAGATTAAATAAGATTGGTCCCAAAACTGATCCCTGAGGGACTCCACTGGTAACCTCCCTCCAACCTGACAGTTCGCCTTTCAGTAGGACCCGTTGCAGTCTCCCCTTTAACCAATTCCTTATCCATCTTTCAATTTTCATATTGATCCCCATCTTCTCCAATTTAACTAATAATTCCCCATGTGGCACTGTATCAAACGCCTTACTGAAATCTACGTAAATTAGATCCACTGTTTCCTTTATCTAAAAAATCTGTTACTTTCTCAAAGGAGGAGATCAGGTTGGTTTGGCACGATCTACCTTTTGTAAAACCATGTTGTATTTTGTCCCATTTACCATTGACCTCAATGTCCTTAACTACTTTCTCCTTCAAATTTTTTTCCAGGACCTTGCATACTACAGATGTCAAACTAACTGGCCTGTAGTTACCTGGATCACTTTTTTTTCCTTTCTTAAAAATAGGAACTATATTAGCAATTCTCCAATCATTCGGTACTACTCCTGAGTTTACAGATTCATTAAAAATTCTTGCTAATGGGCTTGCAATTTCAGGTGCCAATTCCTTTAATATTCTTGGATGAAGATTATCTGGGCCCCCCGATTTAGTCCCATTAAGCTGTTTCAGTTTCGCTTCTACCTCAGATATGGTAATATCTACCTCCATATCCTCATTCCCATTTGTCATGCTACCATTATCCCTAAGATCCTCTTTAGCCTTATTAAAGACTGAGGCAAAGTATTTGTTTAGATATTAGGCCATGCCTAGATTATCTTTAACCTCCACTCCATCCTCAGTATTTAGCGGCCCCACTTCTTCTTTCTTAGTTTTCTTCTTATTTATATGGCTATGGAACCTTTTACTATTGGTTTTAATGCCCTTTGCAAGGTCCAACTCTACTCGACTTTTAGCCTGTCTCACTTTATCCCTACATGTTCTGACCTCAATTAGGTAGCTTTCCTTGCTGATCCCTCCCATCTTCAACTCCCTGTATGCTTTCTGCTTCTTCTTAATCACCTCTCTAAAATGCTTGCTCATCCAGCTTGGTCTACAACTCCTTCCTATGATTTTTTTCCCCTTTCTTGTGATACAGGCTTCCGATAGCTTCTGCAGCTTTGATTTAAAGTAATCCCAGGCCTCCTCTACCTTTGGATCCATAAGTTCTTCAGTCCAATCCACTCCCCTAACTAATTTCCTTAGTTTTTGAAAGTCAGCCCTTTTGAAATCAAAAACCCTAGTTGCAGATTTATTTTTGTTAATCCTTCCATTTAGTTTGAACTGAATTAGCTCATGATCACTTGAACCAAGATTGTCCCCTACAACCATTTCTTCTATGAGGTCCTCGCTACTCACCAAAATTAAATCTAAAATGGCATCCCCTCTAGTCGGTTCAGCAACTACTTGATGAAGGAATCCATCAGCTATCGCATCTAGGAAAATCTGAGCCCTATTATTATTACTAGCACTGGTCCTCCAGTCTATATCTGGGAAGTTAAAGTCTCCCATGATCACGCAGTTTCCATTAGTATTTACTTTATTAAAGACATTAAAAAGGGCTCTATCCATATCCAAATTAGATCCCGGAGGTCTATAGCACACCCCAAGCACTATCGTAGGAGAGGCTTTACTAGTTTTCTTCCCCAATGTAATTTTTGCCCAGATGGACTCTGTCTTATCCATTGCATCGCTTCTTATTTCTTTACATTCTACCTCATCATTGATATACAATGCTACTCCACCACCTTTACCTTTGTTTCTGTCTTTCCTACAGAGCACATACCCTTCAATACCTGTAGTCCAGTCATGACTACTATTCCACCATGTTTCTGTTATCCCTATAATAAGAGTGCCTATCCTTCAACAAAAAAGCTTCAAAAACAGACTCCAACGAGGGAGACTGCTGAATTGGAATTAATTTGCAAACTGGATACAATTAACTTAGGCTTGAATAGAGACTGGGAATGGATGAGTCATTACACAAAGTAAAACTATTTCCCCATGGTATTTCTCCCCCCCACCCCACCCCCCACTGTTCCTCAGATATTCTTGTTAACTGCTGGAAATAGCCTACCTTGCTTGTCACCATGAAAGGTTTTTCTCCTTTCCCCCCCTGCTGCTGGTGATGGCTTATCTTAAGTGATCACTCTCCTTACAGTGTGTATGATAAACGCATTGTTTCATGTTCTCTGTGTGTGTATATAAATCCCTCCTCTGTTTTTTCCACCAAATGCATCCGATGAAGTGAGCTGTAGCTCACGAAAGCTTATGCTCTAATACATTTATTAGTCTGTAAGGTGCCACAAGTACTCCTTTTCTTTTTGCGAATGCAGACTAACACAGCTGCTACTCTGAAACCTATAATATCTGGTTTCACTTCCTGCACCAGTAGCTCTAGTTCCTCCATTTTGTTACCTAGGCTCCTCGCATTGGTGTACAAACATCTTAATTTTTGCTGTTTGGCCTCGCTCACATTTTGTACCCTATTAGGCACAGTCATTCTACAGCCAGTATAACCTATTAGACTAGTATCCACACCACCCTCGCTCCTTATATACATTCTCCTACCCATGGCTGTATCCTTTCTTACTTCGTCTTCTTCCCTCTCAATGCTAAAATCTGGCGTGGAGATTTCCTGGACATCTCCCAACCATCTCCCCCTAATTCCTAGTTTAAAGGTCTCTTTATCGGTTGTGCCAGCCTTGATCCTAGAAGTCTATTTCCTTCCCTACTCAGATGAAGTCCATCCCGAGAGAACTGTCCTCTGTCCGTGAATGCCTCCCAGTGGCCATACATCCCAAAGCCCTCCTTATAGCACCACTGCCTAAGCCATCTGTTGACAGTCATAATCTTGTCACACCTTTGTTGCCCTTCTCTAGGAACAGGCAGGATCCCGCTAAAGATCACCTGAGCCTCAATTCCTTAAGCGTCTTCCCCAGCCTAGCATAGTCTCCCTTAATACTTTCCAGCGAGAATCTAGCCGTATCATTTGTTCCCACATGAAGGATAATTAGGGGATTCTTTCCCGCTCCCTTTAGGATCCTTTTCAACCTCAGGTCTACATCCTGTATCTTAGCACCCGGAAGACAGCACACCTTTCTATTCTCTGGATCAGCTCTAGTTACAGGCCTGTCTATTCTTCTCAATAAAGAGTCCCCGATCACATAGACCTGCCTTTTCCTGGTGACTGTGCTATTCTCCAGTCTCTCCCCTGTTCCCTCTGGCTACAAGTTCTTTCCATTCCTATTTTCTCTTATAATCCTCTTCAACCCATCCTGTATCCTCCTGGGGCTCATATTTGGTGTAGTCTCCCTTGACTCTTCCCCTTTTCCTATAGGACTAGCCTCTCTTCTCTTCTTCCTTACCCTTCCACCTTCAACAAGTACCTGCTGAGCCCCTTCTTCATTTTCCAAGTCTGCAAACCTGTTCCTAAGCTCTATTTCTCCTTCACTAGCCCGTCTTTTCCTCTGCCTGGTTCTTTGAGTCACATGTTTCCACTGACCACTTTCCTCATCCAGTCTCTCCTCAGAATTCCCCAGCTCTGCTTCCATCTGTGAGTCTGAGCTTTTCCCTTCAGATACCTCATATCTTTGCTCCATCATCTGCTCAAACCCCTTCCTAAACTCAACCAGACTTTCCACCTGCATCTCCAGACCTTGGATCTTTTCCTCCATCTGCTCTATCAGACGACATTTCATGCAGAAAAAACCTCTTACCAGGTCCCCCTCCAGGATCACGTACATACCACAGCTTCCACATTCAGTCATCCTCATTGTGTCTTCCACTACAGGAGTCACTCCCACAGCTGCCTCCGTATCTGTCATCTCCTTCCCACCTACGTCCTGTTCATCTGGGAAACACAAGCCACACCAAAAAGACCACACCCCCCCCCAGCAAAAGCAAACCCCAAACAAGCATCACAACTCAAACTCCCCTGTTTACAGCTCTATTTGCTAGCTCCTGTGCCGCTGCCTGACTGGCTGGGAACCTTTATAGGACCCCTAGTCAGAAGTCCCACCCCCTAATCAGGGCTCAGCTGCTCTCCCAGCACAAAGCCCCTACACACACACACACACACACACACACAAATACTAAAAATACAAAACCAAGTACAACTACCTTCTTCTCCAACAGAACTCCCACTCAAACTCCCCTGTTTACAGCTCTGTTTGCTAGATGATTCTCTGTTCTGTTCAGTCCCTCTGGAGCACCTGGCATTGGCCACTGTCGGAAGACAGGACACTGGGCTAGATGGACCTTTGGTCTGACCCAGTATGGCCATTCTTATGTTCTTATGTAAAATTAATTATAATATAATAATAAAAATGTTTAGGACAGAAACACCCCAAGATAATGACCTCTCGAGATATCAACGATGTGAGATAACGACCTTAGCAAATAATGCATTTTAAAAATCTTGGCCTACTAAGAAATGTGTATTTATATAAGTTTCCCACTCACAAATCTAGCATTCTGGAGCAAAGTCACTAAAACATAATCCAAGAAACAAATGTTCCTTTAACGTGCCCTTCCCTTCTCCCTCCACCACACCCACTCATAGTTGTTGTCCTGGGTCAGTGAAGACCCAGAGTTCAGAGGTGCTCTTGTATGAGTTCACCTCCCATCCTTGCTCGTTCTTTCAGCCACTCACCACTCACTCCAGCCACTCGGTCTGGCCGCTATTGTTCGTCGTGCCACCGTTCCTTCCTCCGCTCCATCGCCGATGGCCCTGAGCCATCAACTTCTGCTGCCACCTGCCACTATGACCTCTGCAGACTGCGGGTTGGTCTCTTGAGGTTCCATCCAGCTCTCAGTGATTTCAGCTCTCAGTGGGAGAACCTCACTGCTAGTACAGGCTGGGCCGTCTCTTCTACAGAAACACTGTCCCACAGTGGGTCCAAGCACTTAGACCTGATTATCAGTGATTTCAGCTCTAGTGGTCACTTAACAAAACAAAAGACTCTCTGTGGAGCCTAATCAGCTCTGTCTTTAAACAGGGGAACCTGTTGGGATCCTGGAAATGTGAAAGGACCTCCCCCAGCCTAAGGGGAGGATCCACAAGGTCCAGGATCTCAATTAATTATGGGGGACAGCTAAAGATATAACAGGGACAGGGGTGCGGTCACAGGGCTAGACGAAGAGAACCTGATGGGGACACCGAACAGAAAACCCCAGAGAGCGCCCACTGCTCCTTGAAGGTGTTAAAGGAGCCAGCGGACACCTCCCAGAAAAACTCCACCCAGATACATGAGTGGACGGAGGATTCAAAATAAGCCCCACAGTCGCAGGAAACCCCGTTGGCCAACCTCCTCTCCCCGGTCTTCTAGACGGCCACTTTGGCCAGTGCTAGGAGGAGGTTGACAAGGAGGTCCTGCGACTTTGTGGAGCCATGGATAGGGAGTGCGTAGATAAGGAGGTGAGGGGAAAAGTGCAGCCAAAAATGCAACAGGATATCTAAGAGGAGCTGGAATAGGGGCTGCAACCTGGCACACTCCAGATACACATGTGCCAGGGTGCAGAAGGGGCAGGTGTCTGGGACAGGGGTGAACCGTGCCAAGAACATGCCCGTGCTCACGGCTCCATGAAGCAGCTGCTAACTGACATCCCTGGCGGGCTTCAGGACCAGGATGGAGCATAGGCTGGTCCACTGGGGTTTTTCACCCTCCAGAAGTCGTAGGAGGTCCTGCCACTTTGTGTTGGGGCGGGACACGAGGGTGAGGACATGAAGGGTGTGGAGTACAAGAGTGTACAGATGTTTCCTTGGTGTGGTCCAGAAACAAGCCAGCTGCAATTCGTGCAGCCGGCTCACGGTGAAGGGGCAGGATGGCCAGGTGGGTGCACAGGGCAGGGGCCCGATGAGAAGGTCCAAAGGGCCTGGGGTGTAGGTGGGCGGGGAGCACCCTCCCACAGGACCTGGTTGAGGTAGGCCCGAGCAGTGGGCAGTAAGGCTGCCCTCACCTCCTGAAGTACACAGTGGGGAGTACGAGGGCTGGAGAGCCCCATGTGCTGAGAGAGCATCAGGGGATCCAGCCGGCCTCCCCGGTCATAGTCCAGGAGGTCTCCGTCTCTGGTGACTTCTGCCGGGACCAATCTCTGGTGCACTGAGGGGGACTCCACCATCTGCACATGGAGCTGGGAGTTGTGTAGCAGGGGCTTCACGAGGAGATCCGCCCCGTCAGTGGCCGCCATGGATCTGGTCACCAAAACCAGTTTCCAGGTCCAGAGGAGGCCCTGGTAGAAAACCAGCAGCCCAGAGAGGTCTCGCGGAAGACCTCTCAGATGGAAGTAAAGGAACTGCCAGTCATATCGGAGCCCTCAGAAGTGGCGCAGGAAGGTGTGCACCAACGTGCTCCTCACTGGACTACCTGCACCATAAAGGAGCCTCTGCAGGGCCTGGAGGCAGAAGATGTGGACCTGAGTGCGGAGACACTTCAGGCCCTGCCCTCCCTCCTCCAGGGGCAAGTGGAGAACCTCTGCAAGGATCCAGTGCAGTCCTGGCCAAAAGAACTCCAGAACCAGAGTCTGGAGGTTGGCCAGGAAACTCGGGGCTGGAACCAGGGCATTGAGCTGGTACCAGAGCATGGCCAGGACTAGCTAGTTGAGCACCAGTGCCCTCCCTCGAAGGGAGAGGCACCAGAGTAGTCCCGGGCACCTCCGCAGCCACTCCAATACCCCACCCTCTAAACCTTGCCAGTTCTCTGGTGGGGACGGATGCATGGCAGAAAGGTAAACGCCGAGATAGAGCAGCGGACCCGCGCTCCACCGGATGGCCTGAGGCGCGGGTGGGAGGGAGCCTGCCTGCCACTCGTCCCTGACCATCAGGCCCGAGCTCTTTACCCAGTTGACCCAACGGGAGAGAGGGGCAGGTCAAATAGTGCATGTGACTCTTAGGCAGTGCCCACCCCACCAAGCAAAGCACCTGTCCCCACCCTCTCTCTCTCTCTCCACTAGGATCTGGCATGCAAACCCCCTGCTTAGGGAGTGCAGTTCAGTTGATGGTGACCAGTGCTTAATTTGTAGTGAAAGAGGTGCCAGGATTCCAGCAATTAGATGCTGGAGCTCAAGCAAATTTTTTACACTCATCACTGATGCGGCAAGCCTAGAGGTCCTGGGACTATTAACTAGCAAGCCTAGAGGTGCCGGGGTTCAGCCCTGGCACCCGTGGCACAAACTGGAGGGTAGGGATAGGGTCCAGCGTGACCTAGACAAATTAGAGGATTGGGCTAAAACAAATCTGATGAGGTTCAACAAGGACAAGTGCAGAGTCCTGCACTTAGGATGGAAGAATCCCATGGACTGCTACAGACTAGGGACTGAGCAGCTAGGCAGCAATTCTGCAGAAAAGGACCTGGGGATTACAGTGGACGAGAAGCTGGAGATGTGTCAGCAGTGTGCCCTCTTTGCCAAGAAGGGTAACGGCATATTGGACTGCATTAGTAGGAGGACTGCCAGCAGATTGAGGGAAGTGATTATTTTCCTCTATTCAGCACTCATGAGGCGACATCTGGAGTATTGTGTCCAGTTTTGGTCCCCCACTATAGAAGGGATGTGAACAAATTGGAGAGAGTCCAGCGGAGGGCAACAAATTGATTATGGGGTTGGGCACATGACTTATGAGGAAAGGCTGAGGGAACTGGGGTTATTTAGTCCGCAAAAGAGAAGAGTGAGGGGGGATTTGATAGCAGCCTTCAACTACCTGAAGAGGTTTCCAGAGAGGATGGAGCTCGGCTGTTCTCAGTGATGGCAGATGACAGAACAAGGAGCAATGATCTCAAGTTGCAATGGGGGAGGTCTAGGTGGATATTAGGAAACACTATTTCACTAGGAGGGTGGTGAAGCACTGGAATGGGTTACCTAGGGAAGTGGTGGAATCTCTATCCTTGGAGGTTTTTAAGGCCTACCATGACAAAGCCCTGGCTGGGATGATTTAGTTGGTGTTTGTCCTGCTTTGAGCTGGGGTTTGGACTAGATGACCTTCTGAGGTCTCTTTCAACCCGGATATTCTATGATTCTATGACATTAAACACTGAGGGTGACCCCCTCAATCAGCTAAGGCTAAGGCTAAGCACTGTTTTGCTGCCCTTTACTCATACAATAAGGATAACAACATTTCATTATCCCTGCAATCAATACTTAAGTGATTTGTAACCCAATACCAGCCCAAATCGATCACTTGGGCAGCACAGCTGTGTCTGCTGGATACCTAGGTAGAGTAGGTGTGTTCATGTAAATACAGTCTGGTCCTGAAGCTTCCGCCTGCCCCACACTGTTCATCACTAGCTGTCAGGGGACAGCTCATTCAGACCTTGCTTACAAATAATAATTAGAAATTATAAGGTTGACCAATATCGCTGAAACAAATGCACCAACATAGTCATATACAACAACAGCTGTGTGAGGAAGCTATTCTTTGTTCATTCTTTTCAAATCCATTATACTTTTTCAGGTACAAGTATTTTATCATATACTGTATATGCTTTTAAAGAGTGTATTAATGGTTCGATTTCAATTAAAATTTCCAACCAATGACTAAATTGGCAACACTGCATGTAACCAGTTGACCCCGGGGCGGTGATGGGGAAATCCGGGGGGAGGGAGGGTATAGGGAAATACCTGGAGGCATCTGAGTCATTAGCAATTATCTTTGCAAACTCATGGAAGATGGGAGAGAGTCCAGAGGACTGGAAAATGGAAAATACGATGCCAATCTATAAAAAGGGGAATAAGGACAACCTGGGGAATTACAGACCAGGGATCTTAACTTCTGTACCCAGAAAGATAATGTAGCAGATAATTAAACAATAAGTTCGCAAACATCTAAAAGATAATAAGATGCTAAGTAACAGTCAGCATGGATTTGTCAGGAACAAATCATGTCAAAAGACAACCTAATAACTTTCTTTGACAGGATAAAAAGCCTTGTGGATAGGGAGGAAGTAGTAGATGTGGTATATCTTGACTTTAGTAAAGCTTTTGATACTGTCTCCCATGATCTTCTCACAAACAAACTAGGGAAATACAACCTAGATGGAGCTACTATAAGGTGGGTGCATAACTGGTTGGAAAATGGTTACCATCAGTGGTTCACAGTCATGCTGGAAGGGCATAACAAGTCGGGTCCCACAGGGATCAGTTCTGGGTCCGGTTAGGGTCTTCATCAATGATTTAGTTAATGGCATAGAAAGTACCCTTCTAAAGTTTGTGGACAAAACCAAGCTGGGAGGGGCTGCAAGTGCTTTGGAGGATAGGATTAAAATTCAAAATGAGCTGGACACACTGGAGAAATGATCTGAAGTAAATAGGATGAAATTCAGTAAGGACAAATGCAAAGTACTCCATTTAGGACGGAACAATCAGTTGCACACATACAAAATGGAAAATGATTGCCAAGGAAGGAGTACTGCGGAAAGAGATCTGGAGGTCATAGTCGACCGCAAGCTAAATATGAGTCAACAGTGTAACACAGTTGAAAAAAAAAGCAAACATCATTCTGGGATTTATTAACAGTAGTGTTGTAAGCAAGGCATGAGAAGTAATTCTTCCGCTTCACTCCACGCTGATTAGGCCTCAACTGGAGTATTGTGTCCAGTTCTGGTCACCACATTCCAGGAAAGATGTGGACCAATTGGAGAAAGTCCAGAGAAGAGCAACAAAAATGATTAAAGGTCTAGAAAACATGACCTATGAGGGAAAATTGAAAAAATTGGGTTTGTTTAGTCTGGGGAAGAGAAGACTGAAAGGGGCCAGGATAAGTTTTCAAGTACATAAAAGGTCATTACGAGGAGGAGGGTGAAAAATTATTCTCCTTAACCTCTGAGGATAGGACAAGAAGCAATGGGCTTTAATTGCAGCAAGGGCAGTTTAGGTTGGACATTAGGAAAATCTTCCTGTCAGGGTGGTTAAGCACTGGAATAAATTGCCCAGGGAGGTTGTGGAATCTCCATCACTGGAGGTTTTTAAGAGCAGGTTAGACAAACACCTGTCAGGGATGGTCTAGTTATTATATAGTCCTGCCTTGAGTGCAGGGGACTGGACTAGATGACCTACTGAGGTCTTTTCCAGTCCTACACTTCTATGATTCTGGAGCTTGGCTGTTCCCTTGAAATCGCAAGAGAACATCATGAAGAATATGGCCCTTTCAGGAGCAATGAATTAAGGGAGCTGCCATTGTGTTGAAATGCCCCTGCTCATACAAGTGCATCATCATTTAAAATCTGTACATGTGATTTTAGTTTGTCCGTAAAATTTAGAGATGGGCCTAATCCAAATCCCCACATCTGAACAGTTGCCAAAACAGAGCTGGTTTAGATACAGATTCACGTTTGGATTGGAACTTCATGTCTGGCTCTAATGGGCCAAACCTAAGCCTATGGCTGCAAACGCTTTCCAGCACCTTTGGGGAAAGGCCCTCTTCAGCAACATTACAAGTTTCATAGATTCCAAGGCCGGAAGGGACCACTGTGATCATCTAGTCTGACCTGAATAACACAGGCCAGAGACTTGCCCCACAATAATTCCTAGAGCTGATCTTTTAGAAAAAAACATCCAATTTCGACTGAAAAATTGTCATTTGTGAAGAATCCACCATGACCCTTGGTAAGTTGTTCCAATGGTTAATTGCTCTCACAGTTCCAAATTTACATCTTATTTCCAGTCTGAATTTGACTAGCTTCAACTTCCAGCAATTATAAGCTGCATGGAAACTTTTTAAAGACACCATAACAAAGGCTGAATTTAAATGTATACCCCAAATTAAAAAACATAGTAAAAGAACCAAAAAAGAGCCACCATGGTTAAACAACAAAGTAAAAGAAGCAGTGAGAGGCAAAAAGGCATCCTTTAAAAAGTGGAAGTTAAATCCTAGTGAGGAAAAAAGAAAGGAGCATAAACTCTGGCAAATGAAGTGTAAAAATATAATTAGGAATGTGTGGCAAATTGCCGGCACGATTATGATGGGTCTTGTGCTTCCTCTTCTTGTGTGTGTGTGTGGGGGTTCAGGGTGCAGTTTCCTGCCCCTGAATTAGAGTATCTACTGTCCCACTAGTAACCCAGAGAAGGGTAGTGGAGAGGGAAGGACCCGGGCCAGCCCTCTACTCTGGGTCCCAGTCCAGGGGCCCTAGGGATAGTGGCAAACCAGTTGAACTAGTGCTTCCTTCCCCTGGGCTACTTCCCTTCCCTCTCAGCTTGTGGGGCTTCCTGCCCTCTCTCTGCACAAGCCAGGTTTCTCTTTACCTAGGGTCTTGGTCTTCTAGCCAGCCATGGCACTTCTCCAAACTCTCCTCTACTTCAACTACTACAAACTGCACTCTGCTCCAACTCCTTCAAACTGCACTCTGCTCCAACACCAAACCACTCTGCTCCAACTCCTCCCCTGGATAGCTCGCCTATATCACTCTCCTGCTGCCTTCTGGCCATGCTGTATCACAAAAGCCAAAAAAGAATTTGAAGAACAGCAAAAGTAATAGCAATTTTTAAAAAATACACCAGGAAGCCTGCTAAACAACCAGTGGGGCCACTGGATGATCTAGAGCAGGGGTGGGCAAACTATGGCCCATGGGCAAGATCCGGCCTGTCAGGGCTTTGGATCCGGCCCACAGGATTGCCACCCCCATGTCGCTGCAGGTTCCTGGAAGCAGCCGGCACCACGTCCCTGCAGCCCCTGCGGGAGGGAGGGCAGAGGGCTCTGCACGCTGCCCTCACCTGTGGGAATGGGGAACCGCAGCCAATGGGAGCTTCAGGGGAGATACCTACAGGTGAGGGCAGCACGTGGAACCCTCTGCTCCTCCCTCCCCCAGGGGCCACAGGGACGTGGTGCAGGCCGCTTCTGGGAGCAGCATGGGGCCAGGGCAGGCAGGCAGGGAGCCTGCCCTGGCCCCAGTGCACACTGCTGCCACCCCAGAGCCACTCCAGGTAAGCAGCATGGGGCCAGAGCCCACACCCCAAACCCCTCCTGCACCCTGCACTCCAACGCCCTCCCTGAGCCCCTGCTGCACCCTGCCTGAACCCCAACCCCCTGCCACACCCCTTCTGCACCCAACCCCGTGCCCTGAGCCCCCTGCTGCACCTCACCCTACCTCTTCAACACCCCAACCCCCTGCCCTGAGCCCCTCCTGCACTCTGCACCCCCAACCCCTTCCTTGAGCCCCCTTGTACACCCCACATCCCTCCTCTGCCCCAACCCCTTGCCCTGAGCCCCTTCCTGCACACTGCAGCCCCTCCCACACCCAACACTCTCTCCTGCACCCCAACCCCCTGCCCCAGCCCTACATTCATGGCCCTGCATGCAATTTCCCCACCCAGATCTGGCCCTTGGACCAAAAAGTTTGCCCACCCCTGATCTAGATGCTAAGGGAGCACTCAAGGACGATAAGGCCATTGCAGAGGAACTAAATGAATTCTTTGCATTGGTCTTCACGGCTAAGAATGTGAGGAAGATTCCCAAACCTGAGCCATTCTTTTTAGGTGACAAATCTGAGGAACTGTCCCAGATTGAGGTGTCATTAGAGGAGGTTTTGGAACAAATTGATAAACTAAACAGTAATAAGTCACCAGGACCAGATGGTATTCGCCCGAGAGTTCTGAAGGAACTCAAATGTGAAATTGCAGAACTACTAACTGTAGTCTGTAACCTATCATTTAAATTAGCTTCTATACCAGATGACTGGTGGATAGCTAACGTGATGCCAATTTTTAAAAAGGGCTCCAGAGATGATCCCTGCAATAATAGGCCGGTAAGCCTGACTTCAGTACCTGGGAAACTGGTTGAAATGATAGTAAAGAACAGAATTGTCAGACACATACATGACCATAATTTGTTGGGGAAGAGTCAACATGTTTTTTACAAGGGAAATCATGCCTCACCAATCTATTGGAATTCTTTGAGGGGGTCAACAAGCAGGTGGACAAAGGGGATCCAATGGATATAGTGTACTTAGATTTTCAGAAAGCCTTTGACAAGGTCCCTCACTAAAGGCTCTTAAGCAAAGTAAGCTGTCATGGGATAAGATGGAAAGTCCTCTCATGGATTGGTAACTGGTTAAAAGATAGGAAACAAAGGGTAGGAATAAATGGTCATTTTTCAGACTGGAGAGAGGTAAAGAGTGTTGTCCCCCAGGGGTCTGTGCTGGGCCCTGTTCTAGTCAACATATTCATAAATGATCTGGAAAAAGGAGTAAACAGTGAGGTGGGAAAATTTGCTGATGATACAAAATTACTCAAGATAGTTAAGTCCAAAGCAGACTGTGAAGAGTTACAAAGGGATCTCACAAAACTGGGTGACTGGGCAACAAAATGGTAGATGAAATTCAATGTTAATAAATGCAAAGTGATGCACAAAGTAATGCATATACAATGATGGGGTCTAAATTAGCTGTTACCACTCAAGAAAGAGCTCTTGGAGTCATTGTGGATAGTTCTCTGAAATCATCCACTCAATGTGCAGTGGCAGTCAAAAAAGCAAACAGAATGTTGGGACTCATTAAGAAAGGGATAGATTATAAAAGAGAATATATCATATTGACTCTAAATAAATCCATGGTATGCCCACATCTTGAATACTGCATGCAGATGAGGTCACCACATCTCAAAAAAGATACATTGGAATTGGAAAAGGTTCAGAAAAGAGCAACAAAAATGATTAGGAGTATGGAACGTCATATGAGGAGAGATTAATTCGACTGGGACTTTTCAACATGGAAAAGAGATGTCTAAGGGGGGATATGATAGAGGTCTATAAAATCATGACTGGTGTGGAGAAAGTAAATAAGGAAGTGTTATTTACTCCTTCTGATAACACAACAACTAGGGGTCATCCAATGAAATAAATAATCAGGCTTCAAACAAACAAAAGAAAGTATTTCTCACACAATGCACAGTCAACTTGTGGAACTCTTTGCCAGGAGATAGTATGAAGGCCAAGATTATAAGAGGGTTAAAAAAAGAACTAGATAAGTTCATGGAGGATAGGTTCATGGAGGATGGCTATTAGCCAGGATGGACAGGGATGGTGTCCCTAGCCTCTGTTTGCCAGAAGCTGGGAATGGGCCACGGGATGGATCACTTGATGATTCCCTGTTCTGTTCATTCCCTCTGAAGCATCTGGCACTGGCCACTGTCAGAAGACAGGATACTGGGCTAGATGGACCATTGGTCTGACCCAGTATGGCTGTTCTTATGTTCTTATGATTGTGTTATACTTTTATCTGCTAGACTAACAAGCCCATTATCAAATATTTGTTCCCTATGTAGATCTAACAGCTGGTTTACACTAGAAAATTAGGTGACCCAGCTATGTCACTCGGGGATGTGAAAAATCCACACCCCAGGGCAGATTAGTTAAGCAGACCTAAGTCCCTATGTAGACAGTGCTAAATTGATGGAAGAATTCTTCTGTCAACCTAGCTACCACTTCCATGGGAGGAGGATTACCTACACCAATTGGAGAACCTCTCTGGTCGGCATAGGTAGAGTCTACCCCAAAGAGCTACAGCAGCACAGCTATAGAGCCGCTGTAGTGTTTTAAGTGTAGACAAATCCTTATAGACTGGAACTGAGCCACCGTTTACCCTTCTTTTTGCTACGCTACACAGATTGAGCTCCTTCAGACTCTCACTAGAAGGCAGGTTTTCTAATCCTTTAATCAGTCTTGTGGCTCTTCTCTGATCACTCTCCAATTTATCAACATCCTTTTTGGATAGTGGGCACCAGAACTGGACCGAGGATTCCAGCGGTGGCTGCACCAGTGCCACATACAGAGGTAAAATGACCTCTCTGCTCCCACTCGAGATTCCCCTGTTTGTGCATCCCAGGGTCACATTAGGTCTTTTGGTCACAGCGTCGTACTGGCAGCTCATGTTCAGGTGATTATCCAGCGCAACCCCCAAATTTTTTACAGAGTCCCTGCTTCCCAGGATAGAGTCCCTCCTTGTGTAAGTATGGACTACATTCTTTGTTCCTAGATATATACATTTACATTTAGCCATATTAAAATGCATATTCTTTGCTTGCATCCAGTTTACTAAGTTATCCAGATTGCTCTGAATCGATGCCCTGTCCTCTTCATTATTTACCACTCTCCCAATTTGTGTTATCTGCAAACTTTATCAGTGATGATTTTATGTTTTCTTCCAAACCATTGGTAAACAGTGTAAAGCCAAGAACCGATCTCTGCGGGATCCAGTAGAAACACAACCACTCAGTGATAATTCCCCATTTACAATTACATTTTGAGACCTATCCATTGCCAATTTTTAATCAATTTAATATGTGCCATATTAATTTTATATCATTCTAGCTTTTTAATCAAAATGTCATGTGGTACCAAGTCAAACACCTTATAGAAATCTAAGTATATTATATCAACACTATTGCCTTTATCAACCAAACTTGTAATCTCATCAGAAAAAGAAGTCATTAGTTTGACAGGATCTCTTTTCCATAAGCCCATGTTGATTTGCATTAATTATATTACCCCCCTTTAATTGTTAATCAAGTCCCATATCAATATTAATTGAGTCCTGTATCAGTCAATCCATTATCTTGCTCAAGATCGATGTCAGGCTGACAGGCCTATAATTACCAGGGTCATCCCATTTACCCTTATTAAAAATTGGCACAACCTTAGCTTTTATCCAGTCTTTTGGAAGAGTTAGTCTTTCTTGTTCCTTGTTGGAACTAAGGAATTATATACCCAACATTTCCAGCAGTGCTTCTCCCTAGAACATCTGCACCATGGGGATTTTCAGTAAGATTCCCTTGCATACATCCAGGCTTGCACTCTAGCTGAGATGTTAAAAGGCTCTGCTTATGTTGCTATAAAATCCTAAAGAAAGTAAAGGGTTAATTGTCTCCTTCTAGGGAGTAACTATATGGTAATTAACTAGAAGGGAATTCTGTTTAACTTTGTCTGGGAAGGTGTTAAGGTGCAACAAAAGCAAGTCAATTGGAAATCATGCAAAGGTCCTGTGTGTTGCAGGGCAAGAGAAGTGATTTAATTATCAGTGAGTGTGTCACCTAATTTCCTGATTTTTAAAACTCTGAAAGTGTGAAAGATAATATTCACTGCAAAGGGTGCCCAGATGGTGCTTAATGAAATATATCCTGACAAGTGATTCATTTCCTTCACAATAGACTCAAAGAGTCATCTTTTATACAGCCATGGCCAGGAAAGCAATCAAGAAAGGAGTTTGGGGGAAATGAATTGTCAAAGAAGATGCATATTTGTATGATTAAATGTCAATATGTTACTTTGAATTAAGGAAAAGGAATGTACACCTCTTGTAATTGTGCCAGCTAAAATCCAGTGAGGAGGGGCTATAAATTTGAGAGGCACACCGATGCAAGGTAAGTTCCCTGAAGAACACATACCATGGTGGTGGGAGAAGAGAGGGTTGAGCAGAGATGACTCTGTCCAGAACTAAAGGGATAATCTCCTGTCCACAACAAACCCACCCATATTGAAATACTTTCTTTCCCTTACCTGCGTGGACAGAAAAAACATACAGTATGATCAAGTTTAGGAAGTCTCAGAGTAGCAGCCGTGTTTGTCTGTATTCGCAAAAAGAAAAGCAGTACTTGTGGCACCTTAGAGACTAACAAATTTATTAGAGCATAAGCTTTCGTGAGCTACAGCTCACTTCATCGGATGCATTTAGGAAGTCTGTGTGTCTAAGAGTAGTATAAAATGTTTTTCTCCTGTCCACACAAACAGTGGTCATGAAATTGTTTGACCACAGCTGTGGTTTACATTGATTATGTGCGTAGTGTAACAGCAAAATGTACTGTGTCCAGGGAGCAAGTGACAATACTGTTGTGTCCTAACCATGGCATGAGGAGGTTTGGGTTTCCCCCTATTTTACCGCTCCTCGTTCTTGTTTCTTCCCTTTGCATGTTCTCTCTCCTCGTCTTTTGCAGGGGAAGGCCTCAGACATGATCATAGATTCTCCTTCCAGTCATGAGTGTGGTTTCTCCTTCCACCTTACCTGCTACTCCTGCTGTTATGAAGCCAAACATGGCAGCAGAGAGAGAAAGAAAAAAGTGAAGTGGGAGGTTTTTACTTTTCCCGCCATTCCGTTCCCCTCCAGCCCCACATCACTGTCCAGAGCCAAGATCAGTACACCCTCCAGTAGCCATGAGTGGGGGTGGCTCTGAGCGTGTGTTCTAGGGCTGGGCTGTAGGAGAATGCAGCTGTGCCATCCACCCCTCCTAGCGAACACAGGCCTGTTCTACACTGCACAGATAACGACAGGGTTAAAAGATGGCTCCCCTGTGTGGTCTCCATCCACAATGACAAGACAAGACAGTCTAGCATGATTTGGCCATAACCATGTTACACAAAAGGTGCCCAGGCCTACAGTTTGTGGGCTGTCACGGGGCTCTGCGTGGGCACAGCAATCCACTTGTGTGTAAAACATTGTGGGAGACTAATTCTGAAGCATGGATAAGTGTGTAGTGTAGACACAGCTTTGTGGCCCATTTACACTACAGATACAAGTCTGCCAGGAGATCCAGTGTTGGTGCATTTATCCCTGGGACAGATACTGCATGCTTCCACTTACCAGCATAGCTGAGACTTTACATGGGCTGTAACCAGACTAAAGCCTTGAACACGATTGCAATCTTGGCTACACTACTGAGTAGAACGGCTGTCACCAGGTCAGGGCATAGCCATGCTCAGCTGGTCCCCTGACTAGCACAGATAGATCCTGACTGAAAGCTTCAATTCCCCGAGACAACAGAAGAGTATTCATTCTCCCTCCCCACCAGAAAACAAACCCATGGGTCAGACTAATTGCTGACTCACACCCAGGCAACTCCACTGAATCAGCAATTCATCGAGCCTCATCTTTGAAAATTTAGAGAACTGGTCAGCTGAACAAAGATCAGTCCCAGTCTTGTAGCTCTTTGGTACTAACTCCTTCATGTCACACGCACTGCTCTTATTGTCTGTACCGACTAGGAACATTACTGTCATCTTAGGGTATAAATCTAGATCACTTGAAAAAAAAAGTGTATCTTTTGCCCTTTTCACCATTCCAGAACCCCAGCCACCTTCATAGTGATGTGAAAGCTGACACTGTCCGTGTGGCTAATAAACGACCAATTCATTTGAAAAAAAAGTTACCTTTGAACAAGAGCTTCCCAAATGGTAACTATCTGACTGTAATTAACTAGTCATTTCCTCAGGGAGGAGAAAGAACCTCAGGAACTTGGTGAGGTGGCTATAGTCCCTGAAGTTTAAATAATGCATTTCTAAACTTTGAGTGAGCGTGAATATTTATCTTTAACAGATGGGATAACTGCAGGGGCACCTTTCAATGGAGGGTAGCAGCTTCAGTGGGAGTCAAAGGACCACTTTGGATGGAGGTGGCTGGGCCAAATTTGAGTGGTTGTAAATCCATGCACCAGATCCCAGTGCTACTCAAATTTGGGGTAGTGTGCAGGTAACCTGGGCCCCCTCTTAATAAAATTCTGGTTGCACCCCTGGCTCAAATGTTGGTGGGGTGGGGGCCATTTTCCAAAATATTGTTGGGGCCCACATAACACTACTAGGATAACGTGTGAGAGAAAGTGGGGAGGTAGCCGGGACTGTCTATACAGCACCCCTGGATAACTGATTTCAGAGTAGCTGCCATGTTAGTCTGTATCCGTAAAAAGAACAGGAGTACTTGTGGCACCTTAGAGACTAACAAATTTATTAGAGCATAAGCTTTCGTGAGCTACAGCTCACTTCACTGGTTCCGAAGAGGATGGAGCTCGGCTGTTCTCAGTGGTGGCAGATGACAGAACAAGGAGCAATGGTCTCAAGTTGCAGTGAGGGAGGTTTAGGTTGGATATTAGGAAACACTATTTCACTCGGAGGATGGTGAAGCACTGGAATGCGTTACCTAGGGAGGTGATGGAATCTCCATCCTTAGAGGGTTTTAAGACTCAGCTTGACGAAGCCCTGGCTGGGATGATTTAGTTGGGGATTGGTCCTGCTTTGAGCAGGGGGTTGGACTAGATGACCTCCTGAGATCCCTTCCACACCTGATATTCTATGATTCTATACCTTGTGTTTCATTTGGTTTTGGGTAGTGTCCAGCATCTTTGCTTTTCTCCTGGCAAACCTGGCTTCTAGGATGGTTCTTTCTGAGATTTTTCTACTGTTATACATGAAACAGCTACTTCTTGGTCATTCCAAGCTCCATTTAAGGCCACTGGCTATCAATCACAATCTTCCTCCATTAGGTACTGTTCACAATAGTTACTGATTTTTATTCTGCCCCTGGGATATTCATCCCATGATTGGGAACATGCAATAAAATATCCACACAGTGGACAGACTATACTGGATGATCAAGGAGGGCCTGATCCAACACCCGTTGAAGGTAGCTGTTGGGTGCTCAGCACTTTTGAATAGTCAGACCACTGATTTAGGTGTACAAATATGGACTTATTTTTCAAAATCTTGGACTTAGGCCCTAGTTTTATTTTTGTAATGCATGTGAAGTATAGGGGGTGAGGTCAGAAACTGGAATTTTGAAAAACAAAGCTAGTCAATTGTGAACAAGCAGGAGCTGTCAGCATGCCTTTATCTCTTTTAAAACCCTCAATTTAATTATTAAGAAGCTATACAGAAGAGAATAGAGACTTCACCTAAGACAAACTGCTTCTACAAAGCATTGGGAACAGCTCCTGCACTTCCATCAGACAAACCCAAAGGGTGAATTTTCCTTTCAGTGGAAGTTGCCTTGATTTTTTTCTCCCCCTAAGTCTGAAATCTAGTCCCCAGGCAATGAGACAGCCCCACTGTACGGGCAAGGGCAGGAAGAGGGGCTGGATGCACATCCCCTGCATTGCAGCCCACAGGGGGCTGGTTTTGGGAATCCATTACTGCCTGGATCATCACTTTATCTGCACACAAGGCAGGGGTCATGGCCCCCTCCCCAGCCATTAGAACACAGTAGGATCTGCAGCCACCCCCGAGCTTGTGAAGGTTTACTTTCCCCTTGTCCCTGTGTATTTGCCCAGTCCTAGGCCTGATTACTCAAGGGTGTTGGGTAGAGAATGTTAACCTTTGAGAAGGTTTAAGTGCCTTGCCCAAAGTCACACAGGAAGTCTGTGGCAAAGCTAAGAATAGAATCTGAATTGCGTCACTCTCCAGCCAGTGCCTTAACCACAAGCCCATCCTTCCTGCCCTCAGCAGAGATCACAGCTCTGCAGTTGTGTGCATCATTCGTCACTTAGCTCCACACTTGTGATCTTGATGGCTGATGTTGCATGCAGTCTCAGAAGTCAGTCTCTCTTGTAATTTACCTGAAGAGTGAATAGTTCATTCAACTAATGTTGTAAAGAAATGTCCCAAAGAAAGCAAAGACTTAAGAGACTCTCTTTAGGGCACATTTGCTTGTTAAGGACAGGAAATGCTAAAGAACTTAGTCTGAGGAGAGTAAAAGAAAATTATGCAAGAATCGAGTTGAAGAGCCAGAGGCAGGACAATGCAGTCACCCTTGTGTGTTTTCATACTCTCCTCGGTGTCAGTTTCAGGAGTATGACAGGGAAGTAATCACAGACATGGAAATTACCTGAAAGGGACTAGCAAGGGGAGCCAGCTAATTAAATGGGTGCAGGAAGCCATCCGCATTGGAACAACAGCCTGTGTTTGATGTGGACATGGCCAGAGAAACCAGCTGAAGCAATAACTGGATTATCAGAGCAAAATGGGGCTGAGCGCTTGAAAACCTGGCCCTGAGCTCATTTGAAAATTGCATCTGTGGTGTAGACAGGCTGAAAAGCCAGAAGGCAAAAGCAGTTAGATCCCCCAGGGGGCCAGGTTCAGCCCAAGATTTTACATGTTGAATTGCCACAGACTTGGTTTGTTTTTAAACCTAGAGTCAAAGCTAAAGCTTCAAGCAGAGATCAGATTTGGGAAAGGGTGGGGGAATAGTGGTCTCTGCCAAGCTCCATGCAAGGAAGCCCTGCCCACTGAATCCACCAGCCTAAGGCATAGGTACTGGAACTATGGGTGCGAGGGGTGCTGCCACACCCCCTGGCTTGAAGTGGGTTTCCATCACACACAGGGTTTATAGTTTGGTTCAATGGCTCTCAGCACCCCTACTACACACGTTGTTCCAGCTCCCCTGGCCTAAGGTGCTGCTCTCAATATGGAAATGCAAGTAACAACATTAATTCTCACCTAGAGCTTTGCCTCAGGCAATTTCAACATGCTTTACAAAGGAGGCCAGTATCCTTAGCCCCATTTTACAGCTGGGGAAATGGAGGCCCAGAGCGGGGAAGTAACAGGTCACCCAGCAGGCCAGTGGTAGAGACATCAATAGAACATAGGTATCCTGAGCCTCAATAATTCTACCTGCCAGGTGGACTAGTCACACGCTGGGTTGGGGACGGAGTGCTCAGAACCCCGCCTTTTTATGGATTTTTGCATTGCCCTGTGTAAAGCCAGGTCAGCCCGTTCATTAGGGAGAGAAAGAGAATTCTCCTGGGAAGTTTAACAGACCTGCTTGCCCCTTTGTCTAGGCCTCAGCTGGCGAGCCTTGCTGGCATGAATCGCCCTAGTAGCGGGGGTTGTGTTAGCTAGTGCTCTGTAAGAGGTTATCTACACGAGGAAATTGGCATAGCTCCAGTGGGGAAAATAGCATGCTCCAGCTATTCCAGTAGATCTCCCCTATGTGGACACTCTGTTCTGGAGTAACAGAGACTTTATTCCAGCTCCCGGAGTCTGCGGGAGGGGCTGCAGAGGCCCCTGGGAGCTGCGTCACTGAACAACAAGGATTTAGTTTGAAGACCTCAGGCCTAGCCCAACCATACATGGAAGGGGGGCTACCCTGGAATAGCCCTAGCAGGTTAGTGTGTGTTTGTGATGGTAGGAGTTTGGGCATGACAGGATGCACTCAAATTAGATGTTAGCAACACGGTCAGAGCAATTTTCTGCCTCACATTCAGTTTCCTTTCCTGTCGCAGGTATCATACATTCCCTGGTCACCCCTAAAAGTCAGCGAGTCTGTCTGTACTGATGAATGACAGGCATGATCGGGGAAGATCACACCGGGGCTCAGGATTTAAAGATTGTATAATTTGTGCTTTATTATTCACGGAGGTTATTAATTAGTATTAGTGGTGAAAGCTGGAATTAAAACTAGGTGAGCCTTTCGAGCCTAAATACTAAATAAGGCTGTCATTTTAACAACGTCCCTCACTCCCTTCCCCTTTAGCTGAGGAGAGTTTTAGACGGAACCCCCGCTTGTCTGACAGGCTTGGATGGGATCAGAGATGGTAATGACTGTCCTTTGGGGGGAAAGAGAAGTTAGTTGAGAGGGGCTGGAGCTGCTGTTGGTACAGTCCAATCCTGTTTCATCCCAGGAGATGTTTGGATTCATCTGGAGCCAGAAAGGGTGGTGATGTCAGCGGGCACCCTCTCTCTGGCCCAGTCTGGTCAGGACACCCCTCAGGATCAGGACGAAGAAGGTCCATGGTCCCAGGCAATGATGGGCATGGCAGAAGCTCACTCTAGTAGCCTCCGTCTGTTTTTTGTTCTTGCCCCCCAAAGTCTCTTTCTTTAAGGACTTAAAAGGAGAGTGAGGGGTGGAACAGCCCATCCTCTCATTATATTGTCCACCAGGTAGGCCTAATATCTGACACTAATTTCCAGTTCCACGTCTTCGGTTTCTACTAAGCATGGTTTCAAAATAGTCCTTGAATTATATCAATGTGGCTTTTTGTTTGGACTAATTTCGTGTCTCTGTCTGGTTTTCTTGCCCCTGTTTAAACATTCATCACTGAAAACCACATGATTGACTGTCATTAACATTTGTTATTCTGGGTTATTGTACCATCATAGGAACTGTCATATACTTTTTACAGGTGATCTAACAATTGAGTAAATGTGTAGGCCGAATTATTACAACAGATCCGAGGCTTGATGAGCCTTTGGGCTCAGATGCTGTGCTCATTTATACCACTGCAGATCCATAACAATTACACTGAAGTCAATGGAGTTACTCCAGAATTACACCATTGCAGCAGAGCATGGGTGAGTGTGGGATGGCACAGCCTATGAAATGCACTGTTGCTTGGGTGTTACCTGCTTCTAAACCTCTTGGCGTGTTGGTAGGTTGGATTAAAAGGCAGGGGCCTCATTCGTCCCTGCCCTTGCACATTTATTGGGATTACACCATAGAATCATAGAATCATAGAATCATAGAATATCAGGGTTGGAAGGGACCCCAGAAGGTCATCTAGTCCAACCCCCTGCTCAAAGCAGGACCAAGTCCCAGTTAAATCATCCCAGCTAGGGCTTTGTCAAGCCTGACCTTAAAAACCTCTAAGGAAGGAGATTCTACCACCTCCCTAGGTAACGCATTCCAGTGTTTCACCACCCTCTTAGTGAAAAAGTTTTTCCTAATATCCAATCTAAACCTCCCCCATTGCAACTTGAGACCATTACTCCTCGTTCTGTCATCTGCTACCATTGAGAACAGTCTAGAGCCATCCTCTTTGAAACCCCCTTTCAGGTAGTTGAAAGCAGCTATCAAATCCCCCTCATTCTTCTCTTCTGCAGACTAAACAATCCCAGCTCCCTCAGCCTCTCCTCATAAGTCATGTGCTCTAGACCCCTAATCATTTTCGTTGCCCTTCGTTGTACTCTTTCCAATTTATCCACATCCTTCCTGTAGTGTGGGGCCCAAAACTGGACACAGTACTCCAGATGAGGCCTCACCAGTGTCGAATAGAGGGGAACGATCACGTCCCTCGATCTGCTCGCTATGCCCCTACTTATACAACCCAAAATGCCATTGGCCTTCTTGGCAACAAGGGCACACTGCTGACTCATATCCAGCTTCTCGTCCACTGTCACCCCTAGGTCCTTTTCCGCAGAACTGCTGCCGAGCCATTCGGTCCCTAGTCTGTAGCGGTGCATTGGATTCTTCCATCCTAAGTGCAGGACCCTGCATTTATCCTTATTGAACCTCATTAGATTTCTTTTGGCCCAATCCTCCAATTTGTCTAGGTCCTTCTGTATCCTATCCCTCCCCTCCAGCGTATCTACCACTCCTCCCAGTTTGGTATCATCCGCAAATTTGCTGAGAGTGCAATCCACACCATCCTCCAGATCATTTATGAAGATATTGAACAAAACGGGCCCCAGGACCGACCCCTGGGGCACTCCACTTGACACCGGCTGCCAACTAGACATGGAGCCATTGATCACTACCCGTTGAGCCCGACAATCTAGCCAGCTTTCTACCCACCTTATAGTGCATTCATCCAGCCCATACTTCCTTAACTTGCTGACAAGAATGCTGTGGGAGACCGTGTCAAAAGCTTTGCTAAAGTCAAGAAACAATACATCCACTGCTTTCCCTTCACACAGAACCAGTAATCTCATCATAAAAGGCGATTAGATTAGTCAGGCATGACCTTCCCTTGGTGAATCCATGCTGACTGTTCCTGATCACTTTCCTCTCCTCTAAGTGCTTCAGGATTGATTCTTTGAGGACCTGCTCCATGATTTTTCCAGGGACTGAGGTGAGGCTGACCGGCCTGTAGTTCCCAGGATCCTCCTTCTTCCCTTTTTTAAAGATGGGCACTACATTAGCCTTTTTCCAGTCATCCGGGACTTCCCCCGTTCGCCACGAGTTTTCAAAGATAATGGCCAAGGGCTCTGCAATCACAGCCGCCAATTCCTTCAGCACTCTCGGATGCAATTCGTCCGGCCCCATGGACTTGTGCACGTCCAGCTTTTCTAAATAGTCCCTAACCACCTCTATCTCTACAGAGGGCTGGCCATCTCTTCCCCATTTTGTGATGCCCAGCACAGCAGTCTGGGAGCTGACCTTGTTAGTGAAAACAGAGGCAAAAAAGCATTGAGTACATTAGCTTTTTCCACATCCTCTGTCACTAGCTTGCCTCCCTCATTCAGTAAGGGGCCCACACTTTCCTTGGCTTTCTTCTTGTTGCCAACATACCTGAAGAAACCCTTCTTGTTACTCTTGACATCTCTTGCTAGCTGCAGCTCCAGGTGCGATTTGGCCCTCCTGATATCTTTCCTACATGCCCGAGCAATATTTTATACTCTTCCTGGTCATATGTCCAAGCTTCCACTTCTTGTAAGCTTCTTTTTTATGTTTAAGATCCGCTAGGATTTCACCATTAAGCCAAGCTGGTCGCCTGCCATATTTACTATTCTTTCGAGTCATCGGGATGGTTTGTCCCTGTAACCTCAACAGGGATTCCTTGAAATACAGCCAGCTCTCCTGGACTCCCTTCCCTTTCATGTTAGTCCCCCAGGGGATCCTGGCCATCTGTTCCCTGAGGGAGTCAAAGTCTGCTTTCCTGAAGTCCAGGGTCCGTATCCTGCTGCTTACCTTTCTTCCCTGCGTCAGGGCGAATGTGTCCCTAGCTCTTATTGCAGTCTGTCTCCTGACCATGGGCAGTGGGTAGCATAGGCAGGGGAAGGCTGTACTTCCCGAAACAACCTGGTATGACCCTGCCCACGCTTTGCCCCCAGATCCCCCCCTCCTGCCTGCTTCCAGTTCCCTTCCTGCTCTTCTGTGGCCAAGAGGCTGGGGCAGGCAGGCTGGGGTGCATAAATACCTTTAAAAATCCAGCCCCTTGTCCCTTTATCTTCCTTTCCTTTCACGAACACCCTGGATTTCTGTCCAAGTGTAACATAGGGTCTTGTCACTCCAAGTAGAGAGATCAAAGGTCTTTGACAGCTTTCCCTTATGCTTGCCACAAAGCTGCATGCAGCCTCCAATGGGCTGATGTCTTCGATGCTATGATCAGCGACAGGATCCAGCAAATGCCACTTTTGTTTTATAAAATGCAAATATTTGTCATAAAAAATAAATATAAAGTGAGCACTGTGCATTTTGTATTCTTTGTTGTAACTGAAATCGATATATTTGAAAGTGTAGAAGACATCCAAAAATATTTAAATAATGGTATTCTATTATTGTTTAACAACACAATTAATTGCACATTTAATTGTGATTACATTTTTAATCATGCGAGGTAATCATGATGAATTTTTAATCGCTTGACAGCCTATCTATCTATCTATATCTATCTATGCAAACAGAAAGCTGAGACAGAGCCCTCTTTAATCTGCTGTCCTGGTTTTGCTCTCCACCAAACCCTGGTACTGAAAAAGACCATAAGGTCATCCTCTTGACAGGTCCAGCTGCCCTGGGCCTTAAGGAAGTTGTACAATTATGTCTCAGAGCTTGAAAGCTGCCTGGCTGTCCTGTTAATGGTGAATCATGGCCCCACCCATGGAGTTAACAAAGAAACCACTGAACCTTCTGAAAGGGATAATGCAGAACTTGTTTTTCCCACCTTTCTGTGGGCTCTGATTCTGGTAAACTGACCTGTTCCGAGTGAACATCATTGCCCTCCCAGTGAGTGGTTTAGCAATTCCCTTTACAGAACACAGGCAGCAAGTGAGACCATAACTTACCAGTTCCTGTCACTTCTGGAGCCTCTCTCTCCAACATGGTCGCTGCCATGGGCTGCCCCTTGTGTCTGCACCTCCCCCCCCCCCCATGCAGGGGTGCAGGTGCTGGGTGTGGGACATTACTGCTCAGAGCAGCTCTGATCCATGCTCTGTTTCTGAGTTGGGCTTCTGCCCAGACCCCAAGAAAACATGCCATGGGCTGTGGTTGCCCTCAGACTCCTACTGCTCCTGAGCCTGGCTAATGCCTCCAGTGATGTGAAGCCCCAGCAGTCAGCTTGTTTGCGGAGGAGCTTCAGCAGGACCCCGGGGAGTGGAAGAAACCATCTTCATTGGCTTGAGGGTCTCCCTTCACTTCCTGACTCAGCTGTGCCCCTCTGCTCCGCCCTTCTGCTCCTACCACCTTGAGCTGTCTGGTAGCTAGACCCAGAGAGAATTAGAGGGTCTGTCTGTGCCCAGTAGTCTACATAAACTATTTCCTTATACCCACCACAACCCAGCACTGTCTGGGCAGTCAGTGCAGACATATCTCAGTGCTGAGACTAAAATTGGAGGGCACCTGAGGGTGTTTCCCATTGACACACTGGCCAATGCTCCATGACAGGCAGGGGAGCAGGGCCTCAAGTCAGCGTGGGCCTGAGGCTGATCTGATACCAGCATTACCCCTTGTACCTCAGTGGACTCGATAAGAACAGGGCCCTATGCACATTGGAAGTGCAGGCTGGTCCCAGGTCCCCTGTGTGGAAGAGGGAGGCGAGGAAGGTCAGGAGCACCAGACAAACAAACATATTCCAGGAGGAGGGCGGTGAAGAGAGAGAACTTGAGCTTTGCAAACAGGGCTGAGGCTGGCAGGACAAAGCAATGCAGGCCAGCTGCTCAGGCTTCAAGGCACATTGAGAAATTTGTTCCAAGCCTGCACCAAGGGGAAGAGCAGAAACCTCATTCGGAGCCTCCTGCCCAGAAACGCAGCAGCAAGGACATCAGCATCAGCAGGGTGGAATTCATTCATGTCGACCACAAACCCAACATGGAAGTGCTTGCCTTTCTAGGCCAGCGTGTGTGTGTCAGAGAGGAGCATCCAGCTGCATTCAGAAGGCAGCACTGTTTCCTGGCTGGGGAAAGAGCACGAAACCTCACAGTGGGCACGAGGTGCTGCAGGGAGTGGACAGGAAGGACTGGGGGAGGGAGGAAGAGCAGTAATGGGGTGCAAACCCAGCTGGGAGTGGCCTACTTGACAGCAGGAGCTAGTCTCTGTCTCTATATAGATTGTAAAAGAAAAGGAGTACTTGTGGCACCTTAGAGACTAACAAATTTATTAGAGCATAAGCTGTTAGTCTCTAAGGTGCCACAAGTACTCCTTTTCTTTTTGCGGATACAGACTAACATGGCTTCTACTCTGAAACCTATATTGATTGTGTGTGGGAGGGCGGGGGGGGGGGTGTCTCATTTTTGGTGTTGAGAAAAGTCTGTAACCAAAGCAAATTTGCCCTTTTCCTCTGGCAGGAAAGTGTCAAATAATTAGTGACTTTCCTCCAGAGCCTCAATGATACATATGCCATATTAACACTCCCTCGCCAACCTGACTAAGCCAGCTCTTTAACAGCACTTACCCTTTCACTTTCTCTGCTTTCCCCCTTCTTTGCCACAACAGCCTGGACCCAGTGATTTGATGTGCGGATATTCCAACTCTGGGCTCATTATTAGTGGGGAGGGGGGTAGTAAATAAAATAAATTGCAATCCATTGCTGTGCAATACCCTCCTCCCCATTGAATGGCGGCTCTTGCCATGGGTTTGCTGGCCCAGGAACACCAGGGTGTTCTTGTGTCAGGAATTTCTCTTCTGCTTCCGGCTCAGTGGCTGTGGGGAAGCTGCCAGAAGGTGACTCTGAGGGGTGAGAGGAAGGAAAGTCACTGGGTGTTTTCCCTTAGCAGTTCCATACTGGTGGGAGCTTCCTGCTCTTCTATGGTTCTCATTTCCCTGAGGTGCAAGAAAAGGCACAAAACCTTAAGCCTGTGTAGATCGGCTGCCACGGATGAAGTTTCAAACAGCTCTGACATGCAGCTACACCCAACAGTGTCTTACCAGCAGTTTATGTTTAATGCAATGAGCTCTCTGGTTCCAAGCACCCAGATTACACAACCCAGATGCAGCCTTTCTCCTAGGAAGTTCTAGCTATCCTAAGGCTTTTTAAAATAAACCCCTTTTTATTAAACAAATATGTATCATAAGATGTTATCTGCTGGGAGGCATATGAGCTGAAATACAACTGTGTGATACATCCATCTGAACGAGAGCAGGGAACATAATGCACAGAGACTCATGTAAAGTAGGCAGTGGGCTACAGAGCCAGTTTCACCACCAGCTCGTTAACTGCACTCCAGCTCAGGTTGGGAAGGGCTCACAATCCCTACCCAGGATAAGCTGTTTGGTGGCCATGGGAAATGAAATTGTGCCGTCAATCAGCTTCCAATGAGCATGTGTGCACATTGCCAAAACCAAGCTCTGAGCCCTGCTGGCAGTCTGGACAAACAGGCCAAACACTGACGGGCACTGAGAGCGAATGATCCTTTTGCCCCCCAGGTGGGCTGTCTAGGTGAAGGATAAGTCATTCATGGAGCAGGTCCTCAAGGAATCAATTCTGCAGCACTTCGAGGAGAGGAAAGTGATCAGGAACAGTCAGCATGGATTCACCAAGGGCAAGTCATGCCTGCCTAATCTAATTGCCTCCTATGACAAGATAACTGGCTCTGTGGATGAGAGGAAAGCAGTGGATGTGTTGTTCCTTGACTTTAGCAAAGCTTTTGACACGGTCTCCCACAGTATTCTTACCAGCAAGTTAAAGAGGTATGGGCTGGAGGAATGGACTATAAGGTGGATAGAAAGCTGGCTAGATCATCAGGTAGTGATCAATGGCTTGATGTCTAGCTGGTAGCTGGTATCAAGCAGAGTGCCCCAAGGATGGGTCCTCCGGCTGGTTTTGTTCAATATCTTTATTAATGATCTGGAGGATGGTGTGGATTGCACCCTCAGCAAGTTTGCAGATGACACTAAACTGGGAGGAGAGGTAGATACGCTGGAGGGTAGGGATAGGATACAGATGGACCTAGACAAATTAGAGGACTGGGCCAAAAGAAATCTGTTGAGGTTCAACAAGGACAAAGTGCAGAGTCTTGCACTTAGGACGGAAGAATCCCATGTACCACTACAGACTAGGGAGGGACCGAATGGCTCGGCAGCAGTTCTGCAGAAAAGGACCTAGGGGTTACAGTGGATGAGAAGCTGGATATGAGTCAACAGTGCCCTTGGTGCCAAGAAGGCTAACGGCATTTTGGGCTTTATAAGTAGGGGCATTGCCAGCAGATCGAGGGACGTGATTATTCCCCTCTATTCGACATTGGTGAGGCCTCATCTGGAGTACTGTGTCCAGTTTTGGGCCCCACACTACAAGAAGGATGTGGAAAAATTGGAAAGAGTCCAGCGGAGGGCAAAAAAATGATTAGGGGCTGGAGCACATGATTTTGAGGATGAGGCTGTGGGAACTGGGATTGTTTATTCTGCAGAAGAGAAGAATGAGGGGGATTTGATAGCTGCTTTCAGCTACCTGAAAGGGGGTTCCAAAGAGGATGGATCTAGACTGTTCTCAGTGGTAGCAGATGACAGAACAAGGAGTAATGGTCTCAAGTTACAGTGAGGGAGGCTTAGGTTGGTTATTAGGAAAAACTTTTTCACTAGGAGGGTGGTGAAGCACTGGAATGCGTTACCTAGGGAGGTGGTGGAAACTCCTTCTTTAGAGGTTTCAGAGTAGCAGCCGTGTTAGTCGGTATTCGCAAAAAGAAAGGGAGTACTTGTGGCACCTTAGAGACTAACAAATTTATTAGAGCATAAGCTTTCGTGAGCTACAGCTCACTTCATCCGATGAAGTGAGCTGTAGCTCACGAAAGCTTATGCTCTAATAAATTTGTTAGTCTCTAAGGTGCCACAAGTACTCCTTTTCTTTTTTCCTTCTTTAGAGGTTTTTAAGTCAGGCTTGACAAAGCCCTGGCTGGGATAATTTAGTTGGGGATTGGTCCTGCTTTGAGCAGGGGGTTGGACTAGATACTCCTGAGGGCCCTTCCAACCCTGATATTCTATGAAATCTCGGTGATATATGGTGCAAGTTATACATGAGTGTAATGGGCAGTTCTATCACCTATTTCATTAACACCCACACATATTATCAGCTTTGCCAGATGCTAATCAATGGCATTTGAAGTCTCAAAGCCCAAATAAAATGCACAGATAAACCAGGGGTGGGCAAACTATGGCCCAGGAGCCACACCCAGCCCTTCAGACATTTTAATCCGTCCCCTGAGCTCCAGCAGGGGAGTGGGATCAGGGGCTTGCCCCGTTCTGTGTGTGCCGTGGCTCTGCGTGGCTCCTGGAAGCAAGGACATGTCCCCCTCTGGCTCTGCATGCTGCCCCCGCCCCAAGGGCCGCCCCTGCAGCTCCCATTAGCCAGGAACCACGGCCAATGGGAGCTGCAGGAACGGTGCTTGTGGATTGGGCAGCGTGCAGAGCTGCATGGCTGCGCCTCCATGTAGGAACTGGATGGGGGACATGCCACTGCTTCTGGGAGATGATTGAGGTAAGAGCCACCTGGAGCTTGCACCCCGACCCCCTTCCGCACCCCAATCCCATGCCCCAGCCCTGATCCCCATCCCGCCCTCTGAATCCCTCAATCCCAGCCTGGAGCACCCTCCTGCACCCCCCACCCCTCATCCCCACCCCAGATCCCACATCCCCAGCCAAAGCCCTCACACCCCACCACCAACCCCATGCCCAGCCCTGAT